>NW_017212360.1:0-16702 GCF_001704415.2 Capra hircus
GAGAGAAAAACATGGAATCTAGAAGGATGGTACTGACGAGTCTGTTCACAGAGCAGCAATGGAGGTGCAGACATAGAGAACAGACTTACAGACGAGGGTGGGGAACAAGAGGGAGAGGGTGAGATGAATGGAGAGAGCAGCATGGATGCAGGTACACCAACCTTTGTAAATAGACAACCAATGGGAATTTGCTGTATGATTCAGGGAACTCAAACTGGGGCTCAGTAGTAACCTAGAGAGGTGGGAAATGCGTGCGAGGTGGGAGGGAGATTCCAGAGCAAGAGGACATAGGTACACCTATGGTTAATTCATGTGGATGTATGACAAATCAAACCAATATTGTAAAGCAATGATCAATCAACTAAAAGAAATAACTGTTAAAAAAAAATATGAATATACACACAAACTTTGCAACAAGGTAACTCCATTTAAAAAAACTATTGAAATTTTAGAAAACTACAAACGTTCTACATGACCTTCGGTCTGGTGATCAGGCTAACATACACAGAACAAGCCAACTTACCCAATTATGAATACAAATGAGTTAACACATTGCCTTTTATCATTTCATACATTTACCCTGTGGAGGACCTTACTCGAGAGAACCAAAAAGAAACTGCCTAAATGAACCACGGACCACCCACCCTGGCCAGGCAACAGAGAAAAGAAAACACTTGCAGGAGTCATCTCACAACAGGAGGTCCTGGGAAGGAACAAGGAACGAACAAGCTACCACCAACCAGAATTCTGGAGAGGTCAGGAGATGGGAGGCTCCAGTTCAGAGGTCCTACCAACCTCCAGGATGCACTTCGCTGGAATCCATCTCGGCTGAGTGATGCGTGTGCCCCAAGAAGGATCCCAATTCAGAATGCCTGGCAAGAGACAAACCAGAAATGAACCCGATGACCATAAAACCTGAGAGTGCGAGCCACGTGACAGAGTGGTTCTCTCCGTTTCCCTCACCCTCCTGCCCTCCACCCCGGCAGCCCTTCCCAATGAAGCCTCTCGCTTGGACAGCACTCCTCTCCTCAGACAACTCATTGCCCAGTGTCAGACAAGAACTCACTCTCAAGCCCTGGAAGGGAACCCCCTTCCTTCATCAAAAGCAATATCCAGGAGAAAAGAGCTTCAAAACGCTATCTTGCAGAGAAGGAAATCAGACAAGGCAATGGCAGCCCGCTCCAGTACCACTGCCTGGAGAATCCCCACGGACAGAGGAGCCTGGTAGGCTGCAAACCCCGGGGTCACTAAGAGTCGGACACGAACTTCACTGAGTGACTTCACTTTCACTTTTCACTTTCATGCACTGGAGGAGGACATGGCAACCCACTCCAGTGTTCTTGCCTGGAGAATCCCAGGGACAGAGGAGCCTGGTAGGCTGCCTGTCTATGGGGTCGCGCAGAGTCAGGCACGACTGAAGCGACGCGGCAGCAGCAGCAGAGAAGGAAATGGCACCACCTGCAGTACTCTGGTCTCAGAAATCCTAGGGACAGAGGAGCTTGGTGGGCTACAGTCCAAAAGCAGGGCATTTCTGACGGGAGGAAACAGTCCCAGGGAAGCTGAGCTGCTCACCAAAGGCCCCAGAGCTTTGGATAGCACACCAGAGCTGTGGCTGAGGATTCCCAGCTGCCATGCCTCTTGATCCTGGCCTCTTTCACTAGATACGTGTGTGGAAAACTAGAATCTCAAATATGCCCTGGTGGTTCCATAGTCAAGAATCCACCTGCCAGTGCTGGAGATGCATGTGCGATCCCTAGGATGGGAAGATGCCACATCCTATGGAGCCCGTGTGCCACAAGTGCCGAGCCTGTGCTCTAGATCCTGGAAGCCACGATGCCGAGTTCACATGCCGCAGCCACTGAAGCCCGTGAGCCTGTGCCCCTCAACAAGAGGACACACTGCAGTGAGAAGCCTGCAAACCACTCGTTATGGCCCATGCTCACCAAAACTAGAGAAAAGCCCACACACAAAGATGCAACACAGCCAACAATCAATAAAACTCTTTTCCTAAACAAATGCACATCTGACAAAGAAACTGTACTCGAATTGTCCAAGAACACTAGAGCAAACAAGCCCATTCATAATTGGTAACGACTGAAATAGACACCTGGCCACTGAGGGTATATTGATAGTAAACTATCATACAAAAACATACTCAAGATACTGGTGCGATGCACGCAGAGCCCCCTTTGAAAGACAATCTGACAGTTTTTTTTTTTTTCAGTAACCACGTGGGACAAGCACTGAATTCTGTGTATGACAAGCGGTGGAAGCCAGGTATCTTACCATTGGAAGGCAAAGTTCCAGATAAACAAAAGGAAACGTTACAATGTCCATGTCGTGGTGGATCAGGTTGGAGACATCATCACAAATTACCTTTAACTGAATATGTTCAAAGGTGAGCTGGAATACATGGAGATATATCTCCATGTATTGTCAGCTGAGCATATTGAGCTCCTACATGTATGTTTTAAATATCCTTCTCTAATAAAAGGGAACAGGAAACATCTCCGATGGCCTGGTGGTAAAGAAGCTGCCTACCGATGCAGGGAACACGGGTTCAATTCCTGTGTAGAAGATTCCACACGCCCAGGGGCAATGAAGCCCTTGCACAACTCTTGACGTTTGCATGCTCCAGAGCCCAAGTTCTGCACACAGAGAAAGCACTGCAATGAGAAGCCATGGCACAGCAACTAGAAGGTAGCCTCTGCTCACTACAACTAGACAAAGGAGCAATAAAGACCCAGCACAGTCAAAAATAATGTCATGTTAAAAAAAGGACAGTTCTTTGAAGAAATGACTGAGACTAGGGGTGAGACTGTAAATATATGAGCCAGGGTCATCTTCAATTATGAGAAATTAAAGAAACTAAAGACAACTATCAAGCTGTCCCAAACGGATACAAATGAATGACGACACAGTGTTATCTGTATACACCAGCAAATAACAATCTGAAAGGGAATTGAAACAAACAATTCCCCTTCAATCATGTCAACATTAATAAAAGACTTTGCTATGGATGGAATGAGGATGACAAGACTGGCACACTGGAAATGATACATGATTGCGGAAAAATACCCTCAAGCCATGGACAGAGACTCCATAGCGATGACAAGACTTCAGTTGGCAATACCGTGGAATGCATCTGCCATCTGAAATGAAGATTCAATATGAATTACAAAAGGCTGAAAGGTGGCTGCTAAACCACAAAAGATGCCAGCATTCTTGGCCTCCAGAGGAGAATTCAATCCAGGGCAAGTGACGAAGCTTGATGGCTCAGAGGTTTTCTGTGAAAAAGTTTGATTCAAGTAGAAAAGAGATCGAGAGAGCTGCTGACGTAGACATTCAAAGGGGGAAGAAAGAGTACCCCCTGCTAGTCTTTAGCCAGATGGTATACAGCCACTAGCAGTCTGCTAAGGAAAGAAAGACAATGTCTCAGAGAATGGCACCAGGCCCCTCACCCACAGCATGCATTGAGATCACATTGGCAGCAGATGAGTCATCCCAGGCCAGAAAATGATGGACATGAATCTTGAAGAAAGGCAGATTTCCAAGCAAATATATAGTTTCATTCACAGAGGTTAAGAGAACCAGGTATGAGTAAGACAAACCGGTTTGTCGAGTCGTTTCTGAGCCCTTAGGGGGAACTGACCTGAAGACAGTACATTAACATACCTTAAGACAAACATTTCATAAGAACAATGCATTGCTTAGTTCAAGGTTTGAGAAAAGTTAAATTCAGGTGGAGCCAGGAGTTGTCATGGCAACGCAGAATTTTCAGAGAAACCTCCTTTTACATTTGTAACAAGATGGAGAAAAAAAAAAAAACGCAGCACTCTTTGGTCTCCTGCCTCTTAAGAGAGAGAAAAAAACGTCTGACACTTGCAGTTTATTTTCTCTGTCTGGAGACCCCTGGCCTTCCTGCCTGTTATCCTCTCCAGGCCTGTAGGAAGCAATACACTCGGCTGCTTGGGAAAAGCGACGTGGGTCTGAGCTGTCTGCAAAGGGGTGAAGCGGTAAAACCCTTGGCCCCAAAGGCGAGGCTTTTCTGCGATCGCCATTTCAGTCGGCTCCGAGACTGCAAACAAAGAGGGCAGAAGACATGGTTCCCTGCTCCGCCGAGTCCGAGTTCCCTTACCTGTGGTCCACAGCCCTGCGCTCTGCTCGCTGGATGCCAATCGACGGGGACCCAGGAGCCCACGAAACGAGCAGTCCCAGCTGCAATGGCGAGCCCTGAGAGCACAACTGGGGACCCCTGGCCCCGAGGCGCCGCCATGTTCACCCCGCCCCAGACCCGCTCCCGTGAGCCGCGCCCCTGACCAGCCGCCCAGGCTCGCCCCGCCCCCGAGGCGCGCACGGTGCGCCCCGCCCCCACGCCCCCTGCCAGGCCAGGCCCGTGGGACCGCGACTGCCTCCAGGGGAAACACAAGGACAAGCAGATCCACCCCACCGAGACAACCCAAGCTTTTTCTCAGCTGATCTGTCTATGATTTAGGGATAAAAAGCAAAGATGACCTAGGACAGCCATGATATTCTATAGAGCCAGACCCTGGCGCGCGGAGGCTTGAAGAGGGCCCGGGAGCGCTGCCTGAAACAGCAAGCCTCTGTAGCGTAGCGGTTAGGCAGGCTGGTAAGTCAGGCAGACTAGGGTCTGTAGGTCAGGAGTTCAAGTCCCGGGTTTAACTCTTTCCCTTTTAGGGGGCGGGGGACCACAAGAGGCGGGGCTTAGACCAGAAAAGTTTCTTTTTATTTTAGAGGTTTATTGTGAAGCTTAGGGTTAGGGTTCGGGCAACCCCCCAACTCGCTCGGGTTCGGGTTCAGGGTTAGGGTTAGAATTCGGGGAACCCCCCTCTTCTTAGAGTTCGGGTTTGGGTTAGGGTTCAGGTCAGGGTCAGGGTTCAGGTTATGGTTAGGGCTTAAAGTGAGCGCTAATGGGGCCCATAGTTCTTTATTAGCCTGCCCTGGTGGGCCGAGGCTTGAAGAGTGCCTGGGAGCAGCATGAAACCCAGGGGGCTTTGTTAGCATAGCGGTTAGGCTGACGGCTGAGTAAACATGCAATCTGGCTTTGTGGGTCAGAAGTTCAAGTCCGGGCTTGCCTTTTTTGCTTTGAGCGGGTGGGGGACCGCAAGGGGCGGGGCTTAGGCCAGAAAAGTTTCTTTTTCTTTTAGAGTTTAATTGTTAGGGTTAGGGTTAGGGTTAGGGTGCCGGCATCCCCTCAACTTGTTAGGGTTCAGGTTCAGAGTTCGGGTTACGGGAATCCCCTCCCTTCTTAGGGTTTGGATTTGGGTTCGGGTTAGGGTT
Source organism: Capra hircus (assembly GCF_001704415.2). Taxonomy (NCBI): domain Eukaryota; kingdom Metazoa; phylum Chordata; class Mammalia; order Artiodactyla; family Bovidae; genus Capra; species Capra hircus. The sequence continues at coordinate 5,302 of NW_017212360.1, forward strand.
CAGGGTTCGGGTTTGGGGTACGCGGTTCGTGTTTGGGGTTTGGAGTTCAGGGTTTGGGGTTCCGGGTTCGCGGTTCTAGTTTGGGGTTTGGGGTTCCGATTAGGGGTTCAAGGTTCAGCTTAGGGGTTTGGGGTTTGGGGATCAGGTTATGGGTTCTCGGTTCAGATTAGGGGTTTGCAGTTGGGGTTTGGGGTTTGAGGATCGGGTTAAGGGTTTGGGGTTTGGGGCTCGCGGTTTGAGTTTGGGGCTTGGGATTGGGGTTTGGGGATCAGGTTAGGGGTTCTCGGATTGGTTTAGAGGTTCGCAGTTGGGGTTTGGGGTTTGAGGTTAGGGTTAGGGGTTTGGGGTTTGAGGTTCACGGTTGGGGTTGGGGATTTGGGATTCGGGTTAGGGGTTTGGGGTTCGCGGTTTGGGTTTGGGGTTTGGGTTAGGGGTTCGCGGTTAGGATTTGGGGTTTGGGGTTCCGGGTAGGGATTCTCGGTTCGGGTTAGGGGTTGGCAGTTTAGGTTAAGGCTTAGGGGTTTGGGGTTTGGAGTTTGGGATTTGGGTGAGGGGTTCGCGGTTTGGGGTTCCAGTTATGGGTTTGGGGTTTGGGTTGAGGGTTGGGGGTTGGGGATTAGGGGTTCGGTTTCTGGGTTGACGGTTTGGGTTAGGGATTAGGGGTTTAGGATTTGGGTTTGGGGTTTGGGGATTCAGGTTTGAGGTTCCGATTAGGGGTTGAGTATGTGAGGTTTGTGGTTCGGGGGTCGAGATTTGAGGTTTGGGGTTTGGGGTTCAGGGGATTGGGTTCATGGTTTGGGGTTGGGGGTGTGAGGTGCAGTTTCGAGTTTTGCTGTTCGGGTTAGGAGTTAGGGGTTGGCAGTTCGGGGTTCGGCTTAGAGGTTTGGGGTGTGCGGTTTTGGATTTGAGGTTTGGGGTTCCGGTTAGGGGTTTGGGGTTTGGGGTTCGGGTTAGCAGTTTGGAGTTTGGGTTTGGGGGTTGGGGTTTCGGGGTTTGGGGTTCGGTTTTGGTGTTCGCGGTTTGTGATTGGGGTTTGGGATTTGGGGTTCAGGTTAGGGGTTTGCGATTCGGGTTAGGGGTTTGGGGTTCGGGTTCGGGGTGTGGGGTGGGGGTACAGGTTAGGGGTTTGGGTTCAGGGTTTGGGGCTCGGTTTAGGGGTGTGCGGTTTGGGTTTGGGTTTGGGGATCGGGCTAGTGGTTTGGGGTTCGGGGTTGGGTTCTGGATTGGGGTTCGGAGTTATGGATTCGGGGTTTGGGCTACGTGTTTCAGGATTTGCGGTTCGGGGCTTGAGGGTCGGGGTTTGGGTTTGGGGTTTAGGGCTCGGGTTAGGGGTTTGGATTAGGGTTAGGGGTTCACGGTACGGGTTAGGTGTTTGGGGTTCGGAGATTGGGGATTGGGTTAGGGGTTTTGAGTTCGGGTAAGGGGTTTGGAGTTCCCGGTTCAGGGTTTGGGGGTAGCGGTTGGGATAGGGGTTCAGATTCAGGATATGGGGTTTGGGGTTCGGGTTCCATGTTTGGGTATGTGGTTCTGGGTTTGGGGTATGTGGTTCATTGTTTGGGGTTTGAAAGCCCTCCTTGCAGGGAGCTAGGTGCGCCTCCAGTACGGCAGAGATCTAGCCCTGCTCAGAGCCCCGATCTGGCAGAGTTCCCGTCGCGAGGCTGCTCTGCCGGGGGCTAGCCTTGCCCAGACTTGCCTTGCTTTTTGTCTCCCTCCCCAGGAAGGAGCTGGCTGCGCGAGCCTGGGAGACTCCACTGGTGCCTTCCTTGCCTCAGCTCCAATCCTGCCTTGCCTTTGCACATAGGTGCCAGGCGTCGTTGGGGAGGGCTTAGAGGGTGGTGGGTTGCACACTGCCAAGGGCTTCAGCAGTGAGAGCTCTGTCAGAGGGAAGGGAAGGGCAACTGCAGGGCTCCTCCAGCGGTTGCTTGGCCGCCCAGAATCAGCGCCGCATCGAGAGCACCAGGCTCCCAGGGCCCCTGGCTGGCGTTTTCAGCCCCGCACACACGGAGGCTTATTCCTTGGGCGCCCAGAAAGTGTATGACAGACGTAGGTTCCCAAGCACTCTCCTCCCCAGCAGAGACGTATAGGCGGTTGGGGCCTGATCCTGCGTGTCTGGGTTCCCGCCCACAGCCCCAACTCAGGGGAAGCAGCCCCTGAGGCAAGACCTGCTGGAGGAGCCCTGCGCGCCCGCCTGATAGGCGAGAGCACCACCAGCAGGGAAGCGAGCCTCCTCGGGGGAAGAGGAGGCAGCCCAGCCCCGTCAAGCGGAAAGCCCTGCTTGCAAGGAGCTAAGTGCCCCTCCAGTACGGCAGAGCTCTAGCTCTGCTCAGAGCCCCGATCTGGCAGAGTCCTGGCGCGAGGCTGCTCTGCCGGGGGCTAGCCTTGCCCAGACTTGCCTTGCTTTTAGGCTGCCTCCCCAGGAAGGAGCTGGCTGGGCAAGCCTGGGAGACGCCACTGGTGCCTTTCTTGCCTCAGCTCCAATCCTGCCTTGCCTTTGCACATAGGTGCCAGGCGTCGTTGGGGAGGGCTTAGGGGGTGGTGGGTTGCTCACTGCCAAGGGCTTCAGCAGTGAGAGCTCTGGCAGAGGGAAGCGAAGGGCAACTGCAGGGCTCCTCCAGCGGTTGCTTGGCCGCCCCAGAATCAGCCCTGGCACACACGGAGGCTGATTCCTTGGGCGCCCAGAAAGTGTATGACAGACATAGGTTCCCTAGCACTCTCCTCCCCAGCAGAGACATGTGCAGGTGGTTGGGGCCTGATCCTGCGTGTCTGGATTCCCGCCTACAGCCCCAACTCAGGGGAAGCAGCCCCTGAGGCAAGACCTGCTGGAGGAGCCCTGCGCCCCCACCTGATAGGCGAGTGCACAGCCATCGGGGAAGCGAGCCTCCTCGGGGGAAGAGGAGGCAGCCCAGCCCCATCAAGTTGAAAGCCCTGCTTGCACGAAGCCAAGTGCCCCTCCAGTACGGCAGAGCTCTAGCTCTGCTCAGAGCCCCGATCTGGCAGAGTTCCCGGCACGAGGCTGCTCGCCTGGGGGCGAGCCTTGCCCAGACTTGCCTTGCTTTTAGGCTCCCTCCCGAGGAAGGAGCAGGCTGCGCGAGCCTGAGAGACGCCACTGGCGCCTTCCTGACCTCAGCACCGCTCCTGCCTTGCCTTTGCACTTAGGTGCAAGGCGTCCTTGTGGAGGGCTTGGGGGCTGGTGGGTTGCACACTGCCAAGGGCTACAGCAGTGAGAGCTCTGTCAGAGGGAAGGGAAGGGCCACTGCAGGGCTCCTCCAGCGGTTGCTTGGAGGCCCAGACTCAGTGCCTCACGGAGAGCACCAGGCTCCCAGGGCCCCTGGCTGGATTCTGCAGCCCTGCACACCCCGAGGCTGACTCCGTGGGCGCCCAGCAGCTGCCTCACACACCTAGCTTCCCTAGCGCTCTCCTACCCAGCAAAGTCGTGTGCAGCTGGTTGCCGCCTGCCGTTGCATTCTGTGTTCCCCCCCATAGCCGCAGCTCGGGGAAGAAGCCCCTGATCGAAGACCTGCAGGAAGCCCAGAGCGCCCCCGCCTGGTAGCCCAGTGAACAGCATGCATGGAAGCGGAGCCTCCTCGGAGGAAGAAGAGGCATCCCAGCCCCGTGCGGCTAAAGCCTTGCTTGGACGGAGCTGACTGCGTCTCCACTACGGCAGAGCTCTAGCTCTGCTCAGAGGCCCCGATCTGGCAGAGTTGCTGGCGCCAGGCTGCTCTGCCCCGGGCGAGCGTTGACCAGACTTGTCTCGGTGCTAGGCTTCCTGCCCAGGAAGGAGCATGCTGCGGGAGGCTGGGAGTCGCCACTGTCACCATCCTGGCCTCAGCTCCACTCCTACCTTGCCTTTGCACGTAGGCCCCTGGTGTCCTTGGGGAGGGGTTAGGGGCCGGTGGCTTGCACACTGCCAAGGGCTCCAGCAGGGACAGCTCTGTCAGAGGGAAGGGAAGGGCAAGTGCAGGGCTCCTCCAGCGGTTGCTTGTCCACCCAGGCTCAGCGCCGCACGGAGTGCACCAGGCCCCCAGGGCCCCTGCCTGGGGTCTGCAGCCCCGCACACCCGGAGTCTGACCTCGTGGGCGCCCAGCAGCTGCCTCACACTGGAAGGTTCCTTAGCGCTCTCCTCCCCAGCCAAGACGTGTGCAGCTGGTTGGGGCCTGCCCCTTCATGTCTGGGCTTCCGCCCACAGCCCCAGCTCAGGGGAAGCAGCCCCTGAGGCAAGACCTGCAGGAGGCGCAGAGCGCCCCAGCCTGGAGGCCGAGTGAACAGCATGCGGGGAAGCAAGCCTCCTCGGGCAAAGGAGAGGCAGCCCAGCTGCGTACGGCTAAAGCCCTGCTTGGCTGGAGCCGAGTGCACCTCCAGTACGGCAGAGCTCCAGTTCTGCTCAGAGGCCCGATCTGGCAGAGTTCCTGGCTCGAGGTTGCTCTGTCCTGGGAGAGGCTTGCCCAGACTTGCCTCGCTGCTAGGCTTCCTGCACAGGAAGGAGCAGGCTGCGCGAGGCTGGGAGATGCACTGGCGCCTTCCTGGCCTCAGCTCCGCTCCTGCCTTGCCTTTGCACCTAGGCCCCAGGCGTCCTTGGGGAGGTCTCAGGGGCCGGTGGCTTGCACACAGCCAAGGGCTCCAGCAATGAGAGCTCTGTCAGAGGGAAGGGAAGGGGCAACTGCAGCGCTTCAGGTGTGCTTGGCCGCCCAGACTGAGTCCCCTCGGAGAGCACCAGGCATGAAGGCCCCTGGCTGGCATCTGCAGCCCCCAACCTGGAGACTCACTCTGTGGGCTCCATGCAGGTGCCTGAGTGACGTAGGTTCTCTAGCGTTCTCCTCCCAAGTGGAGATGTTGCAGGTGTTTTGGGGCTGCTGCAGCGTGTCTGGGCTCCTGCCCAAAGCCCCAGCTCAGGGGAAGCAAACCCTGAGCCAAAACCTGATGGAGTTGCGGCCCCCCATCCCCCCGCCTGGAAGCTGAGTGCAGAGAATGCGGGGAACCGAGCCTCCTCGGGGGAAAATGAGGCAGCCCAGCCACGTGCGGTTGCAAGCCCTGGTGGGTGGAGCCCTGTGTGCCTCCAGTAAGGCAGAGCTCAAGCTCTGCTCAGTGGCCTGATCTGGCAGTGTTCCTGGCGCGAGGCTGCTCTGCCTGGGGCGAGCCTTGCCCAGACTTGCCTCACTGCTAGGCTTCCTGCCCAGGAAGGAGCAGGCTGCACGAGGCTGGGAGACTCCAATGGTGCCTTCCTGGACTCAGCTCTGCTCCTTCCTTCCCTTTGAACCTAGGCCCCAGATGTCCTTGTGGAAGAGTTAGGGGCCAGTGGGTTCCAATCTGCAGAGAGCTCTAGCAGTGAGAGCTCTGTCAGAGGGATGGGAAGTGAAACTGCAGGGCTCCTCCAGCTTTGTTTGGCCGCCCAGACTCACCGCTGTACTAGGAGCACCAGGCTCCCTGGGGCTGTGGATGGGGTCTGTAGCCCCCCACACCCGGAGGCTGACTCCGTAGGCGCCTGGCCAGTGTGCCTGAAAAAACGTGGGTTGGGGAGTGCTCTCCTTCCATCAGAGAAGTGCACAGGTGGTTTGGGCCTGGCCCTGCATCTCTGGGCTCCCGCCCACAGCCTCAGCTCAGGGGAAGCAGCGCCTGAGCCAAACCTGATGGAAGCGGTGCAGGAGAGATGAGGCCCTTTTATGCTGAGGCATATCCTGGCAAAACGCACATTCCCTCTGGAACTTCGAAATGGTACTTCACATTTTTGCTGCAACTCAGGAACTTTCCCAGCAATCCGATCTCCACTCGAGAGAAAGAAAAAGGGTCCAGCAAACCACAAGAGGAGCCTCATTTCCACCTCTTAATTGGAGATGAGAGATCCTTTCCCTGCTTCGTCGGGAAAGGATTCCTGGCGTTCACGTCGCATATTAAGAGGAGGCGGTCTCAATGAGAAAGTCGAGAGGAACTACAGGGTTCGTGCCCCATTGCAAAAGTCCCCCAAATGTCTCAGTCCACTCGGAGGGACCTGATTTCCCTGCACTGCTTCGAATTTCACACCGAGTATCGAATCAAAAACGGTGTCACAGGTGACAGCACTGTGGGAAAACCTTGTGGGAAAGCCTCAAGGAAAAGTCACGGATCCCTTTAGTAAGGCGATGGGAATCCTGACACTGCTGATACAGCACGGGAGTAAAGCGGACGTGCATGTCCCCACTCGAGAGGAGGACTGAGTCCACTGTGGAGATTCCAGAAGAACCCCAAGATCCATGACAGCACTGGAGAGGAATCTTCAGGTTTCAGCCCCGAGTCCACACAAGGTCTGAGGCCTCGGCATGGACTGGGAGAAATCCGAGTGGCCCCTAGCAACTCGAATGGAGACTGGCCTTACCTAAGGCCACCAGAGCGAGTCCTTGAGGTCCCCGTCGAAACTCGAGAGGCACCTGTCGCAACACTAGAAAATCCAGGAGGTTCTCCCCTCCAGGCGAAATGAGGCCCATTTCCGCTGAGGCCTTCGAGGCTAATCACACCTAACCTCATGAACTTCAAAAGGGGCCTTCACACCCTTGCTGCAACTCAAGTAGTTCCCAGACATACCGTCTCCACTCGAGAGGAAGCACGAGGTTCCCGCCCACATCCAGAAGAGCCCCGTTTCCGCCTCATAGCTCGAGATGAGGGATCCTTTCCATGCTTCGTCGGGAAAGAATTCCCGGCGTTTTCCATCGCATCTCAAGAGGAGGTACTTTCAACAGGAAAGGCGAGAGGAACTCCAGGATTCAGCCACCATTTCAAGAGTCGCCCAGATGTGTTAGTCCATTCCAGAGGAACCTGTTTTCCCTGCACTGCCTCGACTTTCATGCCGAGGATCGACTCACAACACGGTGGCACGTGGAACACCCCTGTGGGAAAGCCTCGAGGGGAAAGCCACAGATCCATTGATCCACCCGATCGGAAGCATGACAGTGCTGCTACAGCTCGGGAGGAAAGCGCATGTACATGCCCCCATTCGAGACTAGGACTGATTCCCATGGGGAGACTCCAGAAGTACCCCAAGATCCATGTCAGCACTGGAGGAGGAATCCTCAGGATCCGGCCCCGACTCCACACAAGGACTCAGGTCCCGGCATCGAAGAGAGCGGAATCCCGTGAGGTCCCCTAGTAAGTCGCATGGGGACTGGCCTATCATGAGGCCACCAGAGCGGGTCCCTGAGGTCCCTGTCACAAGTCGAGAGCACCTGCCACAACTCGAGAAAATCCACGAGGTTCTCCCCTCCAGGCGAGATGAGGCCCATTTGCACTGAGGCGTCTCGAGGCTAATCACACCTAACCTCTGGAACTTCCAAAGGGTCCGTCACACCCTTCCTGCAACTCAAGAACTTCCCCGACATACCAGTCTCCACTCGAGAGGAAGCACGAGGGTCCCTCCCACATCCAGAGGAGCCCCGTTTCTGCCTCGTAGCTCGAGATGAGGGATCCTTTCCCTGCTTCTTCCGGAAAGAATTCCCGGCGTTCCCTTCGCATCTCAAGAGGAGGTGCTCTCCACAGGAAAGGCGAGAGGAACTTCAGGGTAGTGCCACCATTTCGAGACTCCCCCAGACGTCTCAGTCCATTCCACAGGAACCTGTTTTCCCTTCACTGCCTCGGCTTTCACGCCGAGGATCGACTCACACCACCGTGGCACGTGGGACAGCCCTGTGGGAAAGCCTCGTGGGAAAGACTCGAGGGAAAGCCACAGATCCCTTGGTCCATGCAAGGGGAAGCGTGACACTGCTGCTACAGCATGGGAAGAAAGGGCACGCTGATGCCCCCCACTCGAGACGAGGCCTCACTCCCTTGTGGAGACTCCAGAAGTACCCCAAAATCCATGTCAGCACTGGAGAGGAATCCTCAGGTTCCGGCCCCCGACTCCACACAAGGTCTTAGGCCCCCGGCATCGACGGGAGAGGAATCACGAGAGGCCCCCTAGCAACACGCATGATGACTGGCCTTTCCTGCGGCCGCCAGAGCGGGTCCCTGAAGTCCCCGTCGTAACTCGAGAGCACCTGCTGAAACTCGGGGAATATCCAGGAGCCTCTCCATTCCAGGCGACATGAGGCCCATTTCCGCTGAGGCATCTCGGAGACTAACCACACCTAACCTCTGGAACTTCCAAAGGGTCCTTCACACCCTTGCTGCCAACTCAAGAAGTTCCCCGACATACCCGTTCCTCTTCACATTCTGCCATAATGGTGGTGTCATCTGCATATCTAAGTTGATTGATATTTCTACCGGCAATCTTGATTCCAGCTCATGTATCTTCCATCCCAGCATTTTTCATGATGTACTCTGCATATAAGTTAAATAAACAGGGTGACAATATACAGCCTTGACATACTCCTTTTCCTTTTTGGAACCAGTCTGTTGTTCCATGTCCTGCTCTAACTGTTGCTTCCTGACCTTCATCCAGATTTCTCAAGAGGCAGGTTAGGTGGTCTGGTATTCCCATCTCTTTCAGAATTGTGGCTAAGACAACAGTATAAGGACCTTTCCGATGTCAGGCCAAGGAATTGTGTTTCCAGTCATTGAGCCACACCTGATCACTGAGCACAAATTCATGAATCTCTTCCTCAAGGGGGAATGATATTCTTTTTTATACAAACTTAGTTACCTGATTTATTACCTTACCTAATTGTTCCATCTGCTGTGAAATCCCACCCCCTTACTTGTGGCAAATCTGCTAACACCTGCCTCACTGTGGGAGGGGGTCTCCCATAGAAAATTTCATAAGGACAACAACTATGGGAACGTGCGGTAACCCGTAATATGAGTAAGTCTGCCGGAAGCAAGCCCATCCATGTACAGTCAGTCTCTATGATCCATTTTTGAAAGTGTCTCTTCAAGAGTTTGGTTGTTTCTTTCCACCATTCCAGAACACTGGGGCCTATATGCTGTATGTAATTTCCACTGATATTTAGAGCTTCAACATACCTGTTAATTAACGCGGCCTACAAAGACAGGGCCATTGTCGGATTCTATACTGGTTGGAAACCCAAGTCTGGGAATTATTTCTCAAATCAGCGAGCTACTTCATTTTCTTTTTTCAGATCAGGTAGGGAAGGCCTCTGCCCAACCGGAGAAGGTACCTACTATTCTAGTAAGTCATGATAACAGGTGACTGCCTTTGCTTCCCCGAAGGACACTCGCTTTCCCTGCATCCTGAGAACTCCACGTCTCAGCCAGTTGGAAAAGCGCTTCTTGGAGGTCATTATTCAGGGGCAATTTCCCCTGGAGCCCGGGGCCATAGGGAGCGGCTCCACACTCCCAGAGAAAGGCAGAGCCACAGCCACACATCTGTCCCATCCCTTTGCTCTGTAGGAGAGCTCTAGTGAGCCTAGGTCTGTCAGGAAAATTCTTGGCTCCTATGGGGACACATTCTATGTGTGAAACTGCATCCAGGACCTAGGGGCCACAGGGCGCCTGTTTCTCTCGGGGGCGGAGGGTGGGGGGCCTGAAGCAGTGCGGCCAGCAACAGCTTCCACATCCATCCAATTGCTCTTTTCTTACCTCTGATAGAACTAGCTTTGTTCCAGTCTTTGGCAATTTGGAGGCAAGCGGGCCCCACTTCCTCCCCAAGGAAGCATGGGACCTACTTTGAGTGGAAAGGCCCCTCACGGAGCTGAACCCAGGAAGGCACCCAGTCATGTCTGACACATTCCTGCATCCTGCTTCTTCATGAGCAATACTGCTATAAGCTAGGAATGTCTTTCCAAGGCTCAGAAAGGACAGGGGAGATGCATGGTGCTGCCTCTGGAATTTCGGTCCTCTGAGCAGACCTGGAGGTCTCCCCTTGAAGAAGCTAACCAGTTTCTTCCAAATACAGGCTTGCAAACACACACTGGGTGGCTGCCTCTTCTTCCCTGAAGGACGATCACTTTCCCCGCATCCTGTGAACTCTGCATCCCAGCCTGCTGGAAAAGCGCTTCTTGGAGGTCATTTTTCAGGGACAATTTTCCTTGGAGCCCGGGGCCGTAGGGAGGGCCCCATGCTCGCTGGGAAAGGCAGAGTCACATCCACAGTCTGTTCTACCCCCTTTTGCCCTGTAGGAGAGCTCTAGTGAGCCTAGGTCTGGGAAAATTCTTGTCTCCTACGGGACACACCCTGTGTGTTAACCTGCATATCGGACCTAGGGGCCACAGGGCGCCTGTTCCTCTCGGGGGGACCCTGAAGTGGTGCGGCCCAGCAACAGCCTGAACATCCATCCGATTGCTCTTTCCTTCCTTCTGATAGAGCTAGCTTTTGCTTCTCGCTTTGGCATTTCGGAAGCTAGGGGGAGCCCCCACCGCTGTTGTCCTGGGTCTATTGGAGGTACCAAGTCTATTGGACCCAGCATGGCACCCGACCCCCTCAGACACACTCCCGCAGCCTCCTTCCCCATGGGCAGGACTGTTCTGACCTAGGAATGTGTTCCCAAGGCTCAGAAAATGCAGGGAGACACACGGCCCTGACTCTGGAACTGAGGCCGTTGGAGCAGGCCTGGAGGTCTGACGTCTGAGACGCCAAACACTTGCTGCAAGATACAGGTGTGAAAACACACTCTCTGGGGCTGCCTTTCCTTCCTCAAGGAAGAGAGCTCTTCCAGTCTCCTCCGTGCTGAGTCATACAAGGCTGGAAAGGTCTGGCTTAGAGGACATTTCTCAGCGGCAATGGCCCCTGAGGCCCTGCACCCAGGGAGGATCCTACCCTCCCAGGGGAAGTCAAAGCAACCTCCAAACAGCTGTTCTATCATGTTTCCTCTGCAGGAGGGAGCTAGTGAGCCCAGGTCTGTCTGGAACGTTCTTGGATCTGCGGGGAAATCATCCTGGGAGCCCACCTGGATACCAGTCGTAGGGGCTAAAATTTGCATTTTCCTTCCTTGGAGCCCTAACGCAGTACAGCCTAGCAACTGCTTGAAAATCCATCCTGTTGCTGTTTTCTTCCTCTGACAGAGCGAGCTTTTGCTCCCCATTTTGGGATTTCAGAGGCAAGGTGGTGGCCTGCAACTCCTTGCCTGGGGTCCATTGGAGGTGCAAGGTGCCCTCGACCAGGTGACCCCAGCATGACACCTGGCCCCCTCAGACACACTCCCGCAGCCTGCTTCCCCATGGGCAGGACTGCTCTCACCTAGGAATGTGTTTTGCAAGGCCAGGAAACTGCAGGGAGACACAAGGCCCTGATTCTGGCATTGAGTCTGTTGGAACAGGCCTGCAGGTCTTACGTCTAACAAGCCAAACACTTGCTGCAAGATACAGGCCTGAAACACACTCTTGGGCTGCCTTTCCCTCCTCCAAGGAAGAGAGTTTTCTCAGCCTCCTGTGGGCTGAGATCACACAGGGCTGAAAAGCACTTGCTGGGAGATTATTTTTCATTGGCCATGGCCCCTGAGGCCCTGTGCTCAGGGAGGGCCAGCAGAGACATGTGCAGGTGTTGG
>NW_017212361.1:0-26228 GCF_001704415.2 Capra hircus
GTTTTCCATGCACAGCTCGACTTCAAGCCGCCGCTGAATCTACTCGCCCACCACGGGTGCACGTGCGGACAGCCCTGGGCGAAAAGCCTCGTGGGAAAGCCTCGTGGGACAAGCCTCGAGGGGCGAAAGCCACTTGATCCCCTTGGATACACATGAAGCGGAAGCATGACCACTGCTGCTTACAGCTTCGGGAGGCTAAGCGCACCGTGCATGCCCTCACTCGCAGACGAGGACTGACTCCCTTGGCCGGAGACTCCAGAAGTACCCCAATATCATGCTCAGCACTTGGCCGAGCGCAATCTCAGGTTCCAGGCACCGACTCCACACAAGGTCTTAGGCCCCGCATCGACCGGACAGGAATCGAGAGGCCACAGCAGCAACTCACATGCGGACTGGCCTTTCCTGCACGACCACCAGAGAGATTGTCCCTGAAGTCCCCGTCGTTAAGTCGAGCAGCCACAGCCACAACCCGAGAAAAATCCAGGAGTTTATCCTCTCCATGGCGAGGATGACGCCATTCCGCTGAGGGTCTCGAGGCCTAATTCACAGCTAACCTCTGGAACTTCAAAGGGTCCTTACACACCCCTTGCTGCAATCAAAGAAGTTCCCCGGACAATACCCGTCTCACTCGAGATTGAAGCAAGAGAATCCGCCACATCAGAGGATCTCCGTTTCTTCTGCCTTCATAGCTCGAGAGGAGGGGTCCTTTCACTGCGTAGCGTCGGGAAAGAATTCCCGGCGCTTCCGACGCATCTCTAAGTTGAAGAGCTCTCTAAAAGGCAATGGCCGAGAGCGGACTCCAGGGTCGTGACACCATTCCCAGAGACCCCCAGATGCTCTCAGTCGATTCAGGGAAAATCTTCTTTTTCCCTGCACTGCATCGACTTTCCAGCTGAGGATAGACTCACACCACGCGTGGCACGTGGGACAGCCCGTGTCGGGGGAAGCATCCGTGGGAAAGCCTCGCTTGGGAAAGCCTCAAGGGAAAGCCACAGATCCCTTGATCCACGCGAAGGGAAGCGTAACACTGTGCTACAGCTCGGAGGTAAAGCGCCGCACGTGAATGCCCCGCCAAACGAGACGAGGACTGACTTCCCTGGGGCAGACTCCAGAGTATTCCAGGATCATGTCAAGCCACTGGCAGAGCGATGCTTCAGGTCCGGCACCGACTCCAACACAAGGCGTTCTTAGGCCCGGGCATCGACGGGAGCAGGAATCCCGGAGAGGGCCCCCGAGCAAACTCGCATTGGGACTGCCTTTCCTGAGGCCACCAGAGCGGGTCCCTGACGGCTCCCATCCCTTAAGGCTGAGCAGCACCTGCCGCAACTCGAGAAAATCCATGGAAGGCTTCTCCCCTCCAGCGAGATGAGGCCCATTTCCGCTGAGGCCATCTCGAGGCTAATTGGGACACCATAGGCCTCTGGGAACTTCCAAAGCGCGTTCTCTCACACCCTTGCCTGCCAACTCAAAGTTCACCCGACATACCCCGTCTCACTCGGCAGGAGGAAGCAGAAAGCTCCGCGCCCACATCCAGAGAAGCCCCATTTACGTCTTCCTTAGCTCGAGAGCGAGGCCCGATCAATCGCTGCCGGTGTACGCGGAAAGAATTCCGGCGTTCTGTCGCACATCTCAAGAGGAGGCGCCTCTTCCACAGGACAAGGCGAGACGAACTCCAGGGTCGCTGCCACCTATTTCCAGACTTCCCCAGCATGTCTCATTTTCATTCCAGGCGGAAACTGATTTCCCTGCAACTGCCTCGACTTTCAAGCCGGAGTATCGACTCACGCCACCGTGTGGCTGTGGTCGACCAGCCTGTGCGAAAGCCTCCAAGGGAGAAAGCCTCGAGGGAAGCCACAGATCCCTTGATCCACGCCCCGAAACGGAAAGCTCAACAACTGCTGCTAACATTCGGGAGGAAAGCTCAATGCTGCCTGGCCCCCACTCGAGACAAGCCCGACTGACGTCCCATTGGTGCAGGACTCCAGAAGTACCCGAATTCATGTCAGGCCACTGGAGAGGAATCCTCAGGTTCCGGCACGCGGACTCCCACAGCAAGGACATAGCGCCCCAGATCGACGGAAGAGGAATCCCGAGAGGCCCCGGAGCAACTCGCATGTGGGACTGGCCTTCCTGAGCGAAAACCAGATCGGCGTTCCTAAAGTCCCCTTCGAAATGTCCAGAACACCTGCCGCAACTGGAGCAAAATCCAGGGAGCGTTTTCCCCTCAGGCGCAGATGAGCCATTTTCGCTGAGGGTGTCTCGAGGCTATCACAGCCCTAACTTCTGGCAACTACCAAAGGTTGCATTCACACCCTTGCTACACTCAATAAGTTCCCCGACATACCCGTCTCCACTTGAGAGGAATGCACGAAAGAGTCCGCTCACATCCAGAGGAGCCCCGTTTCGCCCTCCCTAGCTCTTGAGGGGGAAAACCTTTTCACTGCGTGTCGGGAAAAAATTCGCGGCCGTTCCCGCCTCGCATACTCAAAGAGGAGGCGCCCTATCCACAGAAACAGGCTGAGGAGTAAACTCCAGGTCTGGTGCCACGATTCCAGAGTCCCCCAGATGTCTCAGTCCATTCCAGGGAAAACCTGTTTTCCCTGCCACTGCCTCGACTTTCCAAGCTGAGGATAGACTCACACCACGGTGGCACGTGGGACAGCCCTGTGGGAAAGCTCTGGGAAAGCCTCAGGCGGAAAGCCACCGCATCCCTTGATACCACGCGCACGAGGAGCATGACACTGCTCTGTACAGCTAGGGAGGAAAGCGCAGTGCATGCTCCCACACGAGAACGATGACTAACCTTCCTGGGGAGACTCCAGAAGCTACCCAAGATCCATGTGAGCACTGGAGAGGAATCTCAGGTTCCGGCACGACTCCACACAATGACTCTTAGGCCCGGCATCGAAGGAGAGAATCCGAGAGGCCCCGAGGCAACTCGCATGGGGACTGGCTTTCCTGAGGCCACCAGAGCTGTCTTGCAGGTCCCGTCGTAAGCTCGAGAGCACCTGCCGCAATCGAGAAAATCCAGGAGGTTCTCCCTCCAGGCGAGATGCAGGCCCATTTCAGCTGAGCGTCTCGAGGGCTAATCACACCTTACCTCTGAGAACTTCATAAGGTCCTTCACACCCTTTCTGCAACTCAAAGTAGTTCCCGACATTACCCGTCTCCACTCGACGAGAGGAAGCACGAGAGTCCCGCCCACATCCAGAGGAGCCCCGTTTCCGCCTCCTAGCTCGAGAGGAGGGATCCTTTCCCTGCGTGGTCGGGAAAGAATTCCCGGCGTTCCCGTCGCATCTCAAGAGGAGCGCTCTCCACAGGAAAGGCGAGAGGAACTCCAGGGTCGTGACCACCATTCCCAGAGTCCCCCAGATGTCTCAGTCCATTCCAGGGAAACCTGTTTTCCCTGCACTGCCTCGACTTTCAAGCCGAGGATCGACTCACACCACGGTGGCACGTGGGACAGCCCTGTGGAAGCCTCGTGGGAAAGCCTCGTGGGACTCGAGGAAAGCCACAGATCCCTTGATCCACGCGAAGGGAAGCGCTGACACTGCTGCTACAGCTCGGGAGGAAAGCGCACGTGCATGCCCCCACTCGAGACGAGGACTGACTCCCTGGGGAGACTCCAGAAGTACCCCAAGATCCATGTCAGCACTGGAGAGGAATCCTCAGGTTCCGGCACGGACTCCACACAAGATCTTAGGCCCCTGGCATCGACGGAGAGGAATCCCGAGAGGCCCCGAGGCAACTCGCATGGGGACTGGCCTTTCCTGAGGCCACCAGAGCGGGTCCCTGAGGTCCCCGTCGTAAGTCGAGAGCACCTGCCGCAACTCGAGAAAATCCAGGAGGTTCTCCCCTCCAGGCGAGATGAGGCCCATTTCCGCTGAGGCGTCTCGAGGCTAATCACACCTAACCTCTGGAACTTCCAAAGGGTCCTTCACACCCTTGCTGCAACTCAAGAAGTTCCCCGACATACCCGTCTCCACTCGAGAGGAAGCACGAGAGTCCCGCCCACATCCAGAGGAGCCCCGTTTTCCGCCTCCTAGCTCGAGAGGAGGGATCCTTTCCCTGCTGTGGTCGGGAAAGAATTCCGGCGTTCCCGTCGCATCTCAAGAGGAGGCGCTCTCCACAGGAAAGGCGAGAGGAACTCCAGGGTCGTGCCACCATTCCCAGAGTCCCCCAGATGTCTCAGTCCATTCCAGGGAAACCTGTTTTCCCTGCACTGCCTCGACTTTCAAGCCGAGGATCGACTCACACCACGGTGGCACGTGGGACAGCCCTGTGGGAAAGCCTCGTGGGAAAGCCTCGTGGGAAAGCCTCGAGGGAAAGCCACAGATCCCTTGATCCACGCGAAGGGAAGCGTGACACTGCTGCTACAGCTCGGGAGGAAAGCGCACGTGCATGCCCCCACTCGAGACGAGGACTGACTCCCCTGGGGAGACTCCAGAAGTACCCCAAGATCCATGTCAGCACTGGAGAGGAATCCTCAGGTTCCGGCACCTGACTCCACACAAGGTCTTAGGCCCCGGCATCGACGGGAGAGGAATCCCGAGAGGCCCCCGAGCAACTCGCATGGGACTGGCCTTTCCTGAGGCCACCAGAGCGGGTCCCTGAGGTCCCCGTCGTAAGTCGAGAGCACCTGCCGCAACTCGAGAAAATCCAGGAGGTTCTCCCCTCCAGGCGAGATGAGGCCCATTTCCACTGAGGCTCTCGAGGCTAATCACACCTAACCTCTGGAACTTCCAAAGGGTCCTTCACACCCTTGCTGCAACTCAAGAAGTTCCCCGACATACCCGTCTCCACTCGAGAGGAAGCACGAGAGTCCCGCCCACATCCAGAGGAGCCCCGTTTCCGCCTCCTAGCTCGAGAGGAGGGATCCTTTCCCTGCGTGGTCGGGAAAGAATTCCCGGCGTTCCGTCGCAATCTCAAGAGGAGGCGCTCTCCACAGGAAAGGCGAGAGGAACTCCAGGGTCGTGCCACCATTCCCAGAGTCCCCCAGATGTCTCAGTCCATTCCAGGGAAACCTGTTTTCCCTGCACTGCCTCGACTTTCAAGCCGAGGATCGACTCACACCACGGTGGCACGTGGGACAGCCCTGTGGAAAGCCTCGTGGGAAAGCCTCGTGGAAAGCCTCGAGGGAAAGCCACAGATCCCTTGATCCACCGCGAAGGGAAGCGTGACACTGCTGCTACAGCTCGGGAGGAAAGCGCACGTGCATGCCCCACTCGAGACGAGGACTGACTCCCCTGGGGAGACTCCAGAAGTACCCCAAGATCCATGTCAGCACTGGAGAGGAATCCTCAGGTTCCGGCACCGACTCCACACAAGATCTTAGGCCCCGGCATCGACGGGAGAGGAATCCCGAGAGGCCCCCGAGCAACTCGCATGGGGACTGGCCTTTCCTGAGGCCACCAGAGCGGGTCCCTGAGGTCCCCGTCGTAAGTCGAGAGCACCTGCCGCAACTCGAGAAAATCCAGGAGGTTCTCCCCTCCAGGCGAGATGAGGCCCATTTCCGCTGAG
Source organism: Capra hircus (assembly GCF_001704415.2). Taxonomy (NCBI): domain Eukaryota; kingdom Metazoa; phylum Chordata; class Mammalia; order Artiodactyla; family Bovidae; genus Capra; species Capra hircus. Next base: position 5,521 of record NW_017212361.1, read on the forward strand.
GCGTCTCGAGGCTAATCACACCTAACCTCTGGAACTTCCAAAGGGTCCTTCACACCCTTGCTGCAACTCAAGAAGTTCCCCGACATACCCGTCTCCACTCGAGAGGAAGCACGAGAGTCCCGCCCACATCCAGAGGAGCCCCGTTTCCGCCTCCTAGCTCGAGAGGAGGGATCCTTTCCCTGCGTGGTCGGGAAAGAATTCCCGGCGTTCCCGTCGCATCTCAAGAGGAGGCGCTCTCCACAGGAAAGGCGAGAGGAACTCCAGGGTCGTGCCACCATTCCCAGAGTCCCCCAGATGTCTCAGTCCATTCCAGGGAAACCTGTTTTCCCTGCACTGCCTCGACTTTCAAGCCGAGGATCGACTCACACCACGGTGGCACGTGGGACAGCCCTGTGGGAAAGCCTCGTGGGAAAGCCTCGTGGGAAAGCCTCGAGGGAAAGCCACAGATCCCTTGATCCACGCGAAGGGAAGCGTGACACTGCTGCTACAGCTCGGGAGGAAAGCGCACGTGCATGCCCCACTCGAGACGAGGACTGACTCCCCTGGGGAGACTCCAGAAGTACCCCAAGATCCATGTCAGCACTGGAGAGGAATCCTCAGGTTCCGGCACCGACTCCACACAAGGTCTTAGGCCCCGGCATCGACGGGAGAGGAATCCCGAGAGGCCCCCGAGCAACTCGCATGGGGACTGGCCTTTCCTGAGGCCACCAGAGCGGGTCCCTGAGGTCCCCGTCGTAAGTCGAGAGCACCTGCCGCAACTCGAGAAAATCCAGGAGGTTCTCCCCTCCAGGCGAGATGAGGCCCATTTCCGCTGAGGCGTCTCGAGGCTAATCACACCTAACCTCTGGAACTTTCCAAAGGGTCCTTCACACCCTTGCTGCAACTCAAGAAGTTCCCCGACATACCCGTCTCCACTCGAGAGGAAGCACGAGAGTCCCGCCCACATCCAGAGGAGCCCCGTTTCCGCCTCCTAGCTCGAGAGGAGGGATCCTTTCCCTGCGTGGTCGGGAAAGAATTCCCGGCGTTCCCGTCGCATCTCAAGAGGAGGCGCTCTCCACAGGAAAGGCGAGAGGAACTCCAGGGTCGTGCCACCATTCCCAGAGTCCCCCAGATGTCTCAGTCCATTCCAGGGAAACCTGTTTTCCCTGCACTGCCTCGACTTTCAAGCCGAGGATCGACTCACACCACGGTGGCACGTGGGACAGCCCTGTGGAAAGCCTCGTGGGAAAGCCTCGTGGGAAAGCCTCGAGGGAAAGCCACAGATCCCTTGATCCACGCGAAGGGAAGCGTGACACTGCTGCTACAGCTCGGGAGGAAAGCGCACGTGCATGCCCCCACTCGAGACGAGGACTGACTCCCCTGGGGAGACTCCAGAAGTACCCCAAGATCCATGTCAGCACTGGAGAGGAATCCTCAGGTTCCGGCACCGACTCCACACAAGGTCTTAGGCCCCGGCATCGACGGGAGAGGAATCCCGAGAGGCCCCGAGCAACTCGCATGGGGACTGGCCTTTCCTGAGGCCACCAGAGCGGGTCCCTGAGGTCCCCGTCGTAAGTCGAGAGCACCTGCCGCAACTCGAGAAAATCCAGGAGGTTCTCCCCTCCAGGCGAGATGAGGCCCATTTCCGCTGAGGCGTCTCGAGGCTAATCACACCTAACCTCTGGAACTTCCAAAGGGTCCTTCACACCCTTGCTGCAACTCAAGAAGTTCCCCGACATACCCGTCTCCACTCGAGAGGAAGCACGAGAGTCCCGCCCACATCCAGAGGAGCCCCGTTTCCGCCTCCTAGCTCGAGAGGAGGGATCCTTTCCCTGCGTGGTCGGGAAAGAATTCCCGGCGTTCCCGTCGCATCTCAAGAGGAGGCGCTCTCCACAGGAAAGGCGAGAGGAACTCCAGGGTCGTGCCACCATTCCCAGAGTCCCCCAGATGTCTCAGTCCATTCCAGGGAAACCTGTTTTCCCTGCACTGCCTCGACTTTCAAGCCGAGGATCGACTCACACCACGGTGGCACGTGGGACAGCCCTGTGGAAGCCTCGTGGGAAAGCCTCGTGGGAAAGCCTCGAGGGAAAGCCACAGATCCCTTGATCCACGCGAAGGGAAGCGTGACACTGCTGCTACAGCTCGGGAGGAAAGCGCACGTGCATGCCCCCACTCGAGACGAGGACTGACTCCCCTGGGGAGACTCCAGAAGTACCCCAAGATCCATGTCAGCACTGGAGAGGAATCCTCAGGTTCCGGCACCGACTCCACACAAGGTCTTAGGCCCCGCATCGACGGGAGAGGAATCCCGAGAGGCCCCGAGCAACTCGCATGGGGACTGGCCTTTCCTGAGGCCACCAGAGCGGGTCCCTGAGGTCCCCGTCGTAAGTCGAGAGCACCTGCCGCAACTCGAGAAAATCCAGGAGGTTCTCCCCTCCAGGCGAGATGAGGCCCATTTCCGCTGAGGCGTCTCGAGGCTAATCACACCTAACCTCTGGAACTTCCAAAGGGTCCTTCACACCCTTGCTGCAACTCAAGAAGTTCCCCGACATACCCGTCTCCACTCGAGAGGAAGCACGAGAGTCCCGCCCACATCCAGAGGAGCCCCGTTTCCGCCTCCTAGCTCGAGAGGAGGGATCCTTTCCCTGCGTGGTCGGGAAAGAATTCCCGGCGTTCCCGTCGCATCTCAAGAGGAGGCGCTCTCCACAGGAAAGGCGAGAGGAACTCCAGGGTCGTGCCACCATTCCCAGAGTCCCCCAGATGTCTCAGTCCATTCCAGGGAAACCTGTTTTCCCTGCACTGCCTCGACTTTCAAGCCGAGGATCGACTCACACCACGGTGGCACGTGGGACAGCCCTGTGGGAAAGCCTCGTGGGAAAGCCTCGTGGGAAAGCCTCGAGGGAAAGCCACAGATCCCTTGATCCACGCGAAGGGAAGCGTGACACTGCTGCTACAGCTCGGGAGGAAAGCGCACGTGCATGCCCCCACTCGAGACGAGGACTGACTCCCCTGGGGAGACTCCAGAAGTACCCCAAGATCCATGTCAGCACTGGAGAGGAATCCTCAGGTTCCGGCACCGACTCCACACAAGGTCTTAGGCCCCGGCATCGACGGGAGAGGAATCCCGAGAGGCCCCCGAGCAACTCGCATGGGGACTGGCCTTTCCTGAGGCCACCAGAGCGGGTCCCTGAGGTCCCCGTCGTAAGTCGAGAGCACCTGCCGCAACTCGAGAAAATCCAGGAGGTTCTCCCCTCCAGGCGAGATGAGGCCCATTTCCGCTGAGGCGTCTCGAGGCTAATCACACCTAACCTCTGGAACTTCCAAAGGGTCCTTCACACCCTTGCTGCAACTCAAGAAGTTCCCCGACATACCCGTCTCCACTCGAGAGGAAGCACGAGAGTCCCGCCCACATCCAGAGGAGCCCCGTTTCCGCCTCCTAGCTCGAGAGGAGGGATCCTTTCCCTGCGTGGTCGGGAAAGAATTCCCGGCGTTCCCGTCGCATCTCAAGAGGAGGCGCTCTCCACAGGAAAGGCGAGAGGAACTCCAGGGTCGTGCCACCATTCCCAGAGTCCCCCAGATGTCTCAGTCCATTCCAGGGAAACCTGTTTTCCCTGCACTGCCTCGACTTTCAAGCCGAGGATCGACTCACACCACGGTGGCACGTGGGACAGCCCTGTGGGAAAGCCTCGTGGGAAAGCCTCGTGGGAAAGCCTCGAGGGAAAGCCACAGATCCCTTGATCCACGCGAAGGGAAGCGTGACACTGCTGCTACAGCTCGGGAGGAAAGCGCACGTGCATGCCCCCACTCGAGACGAGGACTGACTCCCCTGGGGAGACTCCAGAAGTACCCCAAGATCCATGTCAGCACTGGAGAGGAATCCTCAGGTTCCGGCACCGACTCCACACAAGGTCTTAGGCCCCGGCATCGACGGGAGAGGAATCCCGAGAGGCCCCCGAGCAACTCGCATGGGGACTGGCCTTTCCTGAGGCCACCAGAGCGGGTCCCTGAGGTCCCCGTCGTAAGTCGAGAGCACCTGCCGCAACTCGAGAAAATCCAGGAGGTTCTCCCCTCCAGGCGAGATGAGGCCCATTTCCGCTGAGGCGTCTCGAGGCTAATCACACCTAACCTCTGGAACTTCCAAAGGGTCCTTCACACCCTTGCTGCAACTCAAGAAGTTCCCCGACATACCCGTCTCCACTCGAGAGGAAGCACGAGAGTCCCGCCCACATCCAGAGGAGCCCCGTTTCCGCCTCCTAGCTCGAGAGGAGGGATCCTTTCCCTGCGTGTTCGGGAAAGAATTCCCGGCGTTCCCGTCGCATCTCAAGAGGAGGCGCTCTCCACAGGAAAGGCGAGAGGAACTCCAGGGTCGTGCCACCATTCCCAGAGTCCCCCAGATGTCTCAGTCCATTCCAGGGAAACCTGTTTTCCCTGCACTGCCTCGACTTTCAAGCCGAGGATCGACTCACACCACGGTGGCACGTGGGACAGCCCTGTGGGAAAGCCTCGTGGGAAAGCCTCGTGGGAAAGCCTCGAGGGAAAGCCACAGATCCCTTGATCCACGCGAAGGGAAGCGTGACACTGCTGCTACAGCTCGGGAGGAAAGCGCACGTGCATGCCCCCACTCGAGACGAGGACTGACTCCCCTGGGGAGACTCCAGAAGTACCCCAAGATCCATGTCAGCACTGGAGAGGAATCCTCAGGTTCCGGCACCGACTCCACACAAGGTCTTAGGCCCCGGCATCGACGGGAGAGGAATCCCGAGAGGCCCCGAGCAACTCGCATGGGGACTGGCCTTTCCTGAGGCCACCAGAGCGGGTCCCTGAGGTCCCCGTCGTAAGTCGAGAGCACCTGCCGCAACTCGAGAAAATCCAGGAGGTTCTCCCCTCCAGGCGAGATGAGGCCCATTTCCGCTGAGGCGTCTCGAGGCTAATCACACCTAACCTCTGGAACTTCCAAAGGGTCCTTCACACCCTTGCTGCAACTCAAGAAGTTCCCCGACATACCCGTCTCCACTCGAGAGGAAGCACGAGAGTCCCGCCCACATCCAGAGGAGCCCCGTTTCCGCCTCCTAGCTCGAGAGGAGGGATCCTTTCCCTGCGTGGTCGGGAAAGAATTCCCGGCGTTCCCGTCGCATCTCAAGAGGAGGCGCTCTCCACAGGAAAGGCGAGAGGAACTCCAGGGTCGTGCCACCATTCCCAGAGTCCCCCAGATGTCTCAGTCCATTCCAGGGAAACCTGTTTTCCCTGCACTGCCTCGACTTTCAAGCCGAGGATCGACTCACACCACGGTGGCACGTGGGACAGCCCTGTGGGAAAGCCTCGTGGGAAAGCCTCGTGGAAAGCCTCGAGGGAAAGCCACAGATCCTTGATCCACGCGAAGGGAAGCATGACACTGCTGCTACAGCTCGGGAGGAAAGCGCACGTGCATGCCCCACTCGAGACGAGGACTGACTCCCCTGGGGAGACTCCAGAAGTACCCCAAGATCCATGTCAGCACTGGAGAGGAATCCTCAGGTTCCGGCACCGACTCCACACAAGGTCTTAGGCCCCGGCATCGACGGGAGAGGAATCCCGAGAGGCCCCCGAGCAACTCGCATGGGGACTGGCCTTTCCTGAGGCCACCAGAGCAGGTCCCTGAGGTCCCCGTCGTAAGTCGAGAGCACCTGCCGCAACTCGAGAAAATCCAGGAGGTTCTCCCCTCCAGGCGAGATGAGGCCCATTTCCGCTGAGGCGTCTCGAGGCTAATCACACCTAACCTCTGGAACTTCCAAAGGGTCCTTCACACCCTTGCTGCAACTCAAGAAGTTCCCCGACATACCCGTCTCCACTCGAGAGGAAGCACGAGAGTCCCGCCCACATCCAGAGGAGCCCCGTTTCCGCCTCCATAGCTCGAGAGGAGGGATCCTTTCCCTGCGTGGTCGGGAAAGAATTCCCGGCGTTCCCGTCGCATCTCAAGAGGAGGCGCTCTCCACAGGAAAGGCGAGAGGAACTCCAGGGTCGTGCCACCATTCCCAGAGTCCCCAGATGTCTCAGTCCATTCCAGGGAAACCTGTTTTCCCTGCACTGCCTCGACTTTCAAGCCGAGGATCGACTCACACCACGGTGGCACGTGGGACAGCCCTGTGGGAAAGCCTCGTGGGAAAGCCTCGTGGGAAAGCCTCGAGGAAAGCCACAGATCCCTTGATCCACGCGAAGGGAAGCGTGACACTGCTGCTACAGCTCGGGAGGAAAGCGCACGTGCATGCCCCCACTCGAGACGAGGACTGACTCCCCTGGGGAGACTCCAGAAGTACCCCAAGATCCATGTCAGCACTGGAGAGGAATCCTCAGGTTCCGGCACCGACTCCACACAAGATCTTAGGCCCCGGCATCGACGGGAGAGGAATCCCGAGAGGCCCCGAGCAACTCGCATGGGGACTGGCCTTTCCTGAGGCCACCAGAGCGGGTCCCTGAGGTCCCCGTCGTAAGTCGAGAGCACCTGCCGCAACTCGAGAAAATCCAGGAGGTTCTCCCCTCCAGGCGAGATGAGGCCCATTTCCGCTGAGGCGTCTCGAGGCTAATCACACCTAACCTCTGGAACTTCCAAAGGGTCCTTCACACCCTTGCTGCAACTCAAGAAGTTCCCCGACATACCCGTCTCCACTCGAGAGGAAGCACGAGAGTCCCGCCCACATCCAGAGGAGCCCCGTTTCCGCCTCATAGCTCGAGAGGAGGGATCCTTTCCCTGCGTGGTCGGGAAAGAATTCCCGGCGTTCCCGTCGCATCTCAAGAGGAGGCGCTCTCCACAGGAAAGGCGAGAGGAACTCCAGGGTCGTGCCACCATTCCCAGAGTCCCCCAGATGTCTCAGTCCATTCCAGGGAAACCTGTTTTCCCTGCACTGCCTCGACTTTCAAGCCGAGGATCGACTCACACCACGGTGGCACGTGGGACAGCCCTGTGGGAAAGCCTCGTGGGAAAGCCTCGTGGGAAAGCCTCGAGGGAAAGCCACAGATCCCTTGATCCACGCGAAGGGAAGCGTGACACTGCTGCTACAGCTCGGGAGGAAAGCGCACGTGCATGCCCCCACTCGAGACGAGGACTGACTCCCCTGGGGAGACTCCAGAAGTACCCCAAGATCCATGTCAGCACTGGAGAGGAATCCTCAGGTTCCGGCACCGACTCCACACAAGGTCTTAGGCCCCGGCATCGACGGGAGAGGAATCCCGAGAGGCCCCCGAGCAACTCGCATGGGGACTGGCCTTTCCTGAGGCCACCAGAGCGGGTCCCTGAGGTCCCCGTCGTAAGTCGAGAGCACCTGCCGCAACTCGAGAAAATCCAGGAGGTTCTCCCCTCCAGGCGAGATGAGGCCCATTTCCGCTGAGGCATCTCGAGGCTAATCACACCTAACGTCTGGAACTTACCAAAGGGTCCTTCACACCCTTGCTGCAACTCAAGAAGTTCCCCGACATACCCGTCTCCACTCGAGAGGAAGCACGAGAGTCCCGCCCTACATCCAGAGGAGCCCCGTTTCCGCCTCCTAGCTCGAGAGGAGGGATCCTTTCCCTGCGTGGTCGGGAAAGAATTCCCGGCGTTTCCGTCGCATCTCAAGAGGAGGCGCTCTCCACAGGAAAGGCGAGAGGAACTCCAGGGTCGTGCCACCATTCCCAGAGTCCCCCAGATGTCTCAGTCCATTCCAGGGAAACCTGTTTTCCCTGCACTGCCTCGACTTTCAAGCCGAGGATCGACTCACACCACGGTGGCACGTGGGACAGCCCTGTGGGAAAGCCTCGTGGGAAAGCCTCGTGGGAAAGCCTCGAGGGAAAGCCACAGATCCCTTGATCCACGCGAAGGGAAGCGTGACACTGCTGCTACAGCTCGGGAGGAAAGCGCACGTGCATGCCCCCACTCGAGACGAGGACTGACTCCACAGGGGAGACTCCAGGAAGTACCCCAAGATCCATGTCAGCACTGGAGAGGAATCCTCAGGTTCCGGCACCGACTCCACACAAGGTCTTAGGCCCGGCATCGACTGGGAGAGGAATCCCGAGAGGCCCCCGAGCAACTCGCATGGGGACTGGCCTTTCCTGAGGCCACCAGATCATGTCCCTGAGGTTCCCGTCGTAAGTCGAGAGCACCTGCCGCAACTCGAGAAAATCCAGGAGGTTCTCCCCTCCAGGCGAGATGAGGCCCATTTCCGCTGAGGCTTCTCGAGGCTAATCACACCTAACCTCTGGAACTTTCAAAGGGTCCTTCACACCCTTGCTGCAACTCAAGAAGTTCCCCGACATACCCGTCTCGACTCGAGAGGAAGCACGAGAGTCCCGCCCACATCCAGAGGAGCCCCGTTTCCGCCTCCTAGCTCGAGAGGAGGGTTCCTTTCCCTGCGTGTTCAGGAAAGAATTCCTGGCCTTCCCATCGCAGTCTCAAGAGGAGGCGCTCTCCTACAGGAAAGGCGAGAGGAACTCCAGGGTCGTGCCACCGATTCCCAGAGTCCCCCAGATGTCTCAGTCCACTCCAGGGAAACGTGTTTTCCCTTGCACTGCCTCGACTTTCAAGCCGAGGAATCGACTCACACCACGGTGGCACGTTGGGACAGCCATTTGGGAAAGCCTCGTGGGAAAGCCTCGTGGGAAAGACTCGGGGAAAGCCACAGATTCCTTCATCCACGCGAAGGGAAGCGTGACACTACAGCTACAGCTCGGGAGGAAAGCGCACGTGCATGCCCCAACTCGAGACGAGGACTGACTCCCTTAGGGAGACTCCAAAAGTACCCCAGGAACCATGTCAGCACTGGAGTGGAATCCTCCAGGTTCCTGGCACCGACTCTACACAAGGTCTTAGGCCCCAGCATCGACGGGAGAGGAATCCCGAGAGGCCCCATGCAACTAGCATGGGGACTGGCCTTTCCTGAGGCCACCAGAGCGGGTCCCAGAGGTCCCCGTCGTAAGTCGAGAGCACCTGCCGCAACTCGAGAAAATCCAGGAGGTTCTCCCTTCCAGGCGAGATGAGGCCCATTTCCGGTGAGGCGTCTCGAGGCTAATCACACCGAACATCTGGAATTTCCAAAGGGTCCTTCACACCCTTGCTGCAACTCAAGAAGTTCCCCGACATACCCGTCTCCACTCGAGAGGAAGCACGAGAGTCCGGCCCACATCCAGAGGAGCCCCGTTTCCGCCTCCTAGCTCGAGAGGAGGGATCCTTTCCCTTCGTGTTCGGGAAAGAATTCCCGACGTTTCCGTCGCATCTCAAGAAGAGGCGCTCTCCACAGGAAAGGCGAGAGGAACTCCAGGGTCGTGCCACCATTCCCAGAGTCCCTCAGATGTCTCAGTCCAATTCCAGTGAAACCTTTTTTCCCTGCACTGCCTCGACTTTCAAGCCGAGGATCGACTCTCACCACGGTGGCACGTGGGACAGCCTTGTGGGAAAGACTCGAGGGAAAGCCTCGTGGGAAAGCCTCGAGGGAAAGCCACAGATCCCTTGATCCACGCGAAGGGAAGCCTGACACTGCTGCTATCAGCTGGGGAGGAAAGCGCACGTGCATGCCCCCACTCGAGACGAGGACTGACTCCCCAGGGGAGACTCCAGGACGTACCCCAAGATCCATGTCAGGCACTGGAGAGGAATCCTCAGGTTCCGGCACCGACTCCACACAAGGTCTTAGGACCCGGCATCGACAGGAGAGGAATCCCGAGAGGCCCCCGAGCAACTCGCATGGGGAATGGCCTTTCCTGAGGCCACCAGAGCATGTCCCTGAGGTCCCCGTCGTAAGTGGAGAGAAACTGCTGCAACTCGAGAAAATCCAGGAAGGTTCTCCCCTCCAGGCGAGATGAGGCCCATTTCCAATGAGGCCTCTCGAGGCTAATCACACCTAACCTCTGGAACTTCCAAAGGGTACATCACCCACTTGTTGCAACTCAAGAAGTTCCCCGACATAACCGTCTCCACTTGAGAGAAAGCTCGAGCCTCCCGCCGACATCCAGAGGAGCCCCGTTTCCGCCTCCTAGCTCGAGAGGAGGGATCCTTTCCCTGCGTGTTCGGGAAAGAATTCCCGGCGTTTCCATCGCATCTCAAGAGGAGGCGCTCTCCACAGGAAAGGCGAGAGGAACTCCAGGGTCGAGCCACCATACACAGAGTCCCCCAGATGTCTCAGTCCATTCCAGGGAAACCAGTTTTCCCTGCACTGCCTCGACTTTCAAGCCGAGGATCGACTCACACCACGGTGGCACGTGGGACAGCCCTGTGGGAAAGCCTCGTGGGAAAGCCTCCTGCAAAAACCTCGATGAAAGCCACAGATTTCTTCATCCACGCGAAGGGAAGCATGACACTGCTGCTACAGCTCGGGAGGAAAGTGCACGTGCATGACCTAAGTCGAGACGAGGACTGAATCCCACGGTGGAGACTCCAGAAGTACCCCAAGATCCATGTCAGCACTGGAGAGGAATCCTCAGGTTCCGGCACCGTCTCCACACAACGTCTTAGGCCCCGGCATCGACGGGAGAGGAATCCCGAAGGGCCCCCTAGCAACTCGCATGGGGACTGGCCTTTCCTGAGGCCACCAGACCAGGTCCCTGAGGTCCTCGTCTTAAGTCGAGAGCACCTGTGGCAACTCTAGAAAATCCAGGAGGTTCTCCCCTCCAGGCGAGATGAAGCCCATTTCCGCGGAGGCGTCTCGAGGCTAATCAACCTGGCCTCTGGAACTTCCAAAGGGTCCTTCACACCCTTGCTGCAACTCAAGAAGTTCCCCGACGTACCCCTCTCCACTCGAGAGGAAGCACGAGAGTCCTGCCCACATCCAGAGAAGCCCCGTTTCCGCCTCATAGATCGAGAGGTGGAATCCTTTCCCTGCGTGGTCGGGAAAGAATTCCCGGCGTTCCGGTCGCATCTCAAGAGGAGGCGGTCTCCACAGGAAACACGAGGGGATCTCCAGGGTCGTGACACCATTCCCTGAGTGCCAGAGATTTCTCAGTCCATTCCAGGGAAACCTGTTTTCCCTGCACTGCCTCGACTTTCAAGCCGAGGATCCACTCACACCACGGTGGCACGTGGGACAGCCCTGTGTGAAAGCCTCGTGGGAAAGCCTCGTGGGAAAGCCTCGAGGAAAAGCCACAGATCCCTTGATCCACGCAAAGGGAAGTGTGACACTGCTGCTACAGCTCGGGAGGAAAGCGCACGTGCATGCCCCCACTCGAGACGAGGACTGACTCCCCTGGGGAGACTCCAGAAGTACCCCAAGACCATGTCAGCACTGGAGAGGAATCCTCAGGTTCCGGCACGGACTCCACAAAGATCTTAGGCCCCGTCATTGACGGGAGAGGAATCCCGAAAGGCCCCGGAGCAACTCGCATGGGGACTGGCCTTTCCTGAGGCCACCAGAGCGGGTCCCTGAGGTCCCCATTGTAAGTCGAGAGCACCTGCCGCAACCTCGAGAAAATCCAGGAGGTTCTCCCTTCCAGGCGAGATTAGGCCCATTTCCGCTGAGGCATCTCGAGGCTAATCACACCTAACCTCTTGACTTTCCAAAGGGTCCTTCACACCCTTGCTGCAACTCAAGAAGTTCCCCAACATACCCGTCTCCACTGGAGAGGAAGCACGAGAGTCCCGCCCTCATCCAGAGGAGCCCCGTTTCCGCCTCATAGCTCGAGAGAGGGATATTTCCCTGCGTGGTCGGGAAAGAAATTCCCGGCGTTCCCGTCGCATCTCAAGAGGAGGTCGCTCTCCACAGGAAAGGCGAGAGGAACTCCAGGGTCGTGCCACCATTCCCAGAGTCCCCCAGATGTCTCAGTCCATTCCAGGGAAACCTGTTTTCCCTGCACTGCCTCGACTTTCAAGCCGAGGATCGACTCACACCACGGTGGCACGTGGGACAGCCCTGTGGGAAAGCCTCGAGGGAAAGCCTCGTGGGAAAGCCTCGAGGGAAAGTTGCAGATCCCTTGATCCACGCGAAGGGAAGCATGACACTGCTGCTACATCTCGGGAGGAAAGCGCACGTGCATGCCCCCACTCGAGACGAGGACTGACTCCCCTGGGGAGACTCCAGACGTACCCCAAGATCCATGTCAGCACTGGAGAGGAATCCTCAGGTTCCGGCACCTACTCCACACAAGGTCTTAGGCCCCGGCATCGACGGGAGAGGAATCCCGAGAGGCCCCCGAGCAACTCGCATGGGGACTGGCCTTTCCTGAGGCCACCAGAGCGGGTCCCTGAGGTCCCCGTCGTAAGTCGAGAGCACCTGCCGACAACTCGAGAAAATCCAGGAGGTTCTCCCCTCCAGGCGAGATGAGGCCCATTTCCGCTGAGGCGTCTCGAGGCTAATCACACCTAACCTCTGGAACTTCCAAAGGGTCCTTCACACCCTTGCTGCAACTCAAGAAGTTCCCCGACATACCCGTCTCCACTCGAGAGGAAGCACGAGAGTCCCGCCCACATCCAGAGGAGCCCCGTTTCCGCCTCCTAGCTCGAGAGGAGGGATCCTTTCCCTGCGTGGTCGGGAAAGAATTCCCGGCTTTCCCGTCGCATCTCAAGAGGAGGCGCTCTCCACAGGAAAGGCGAGAGGAACTCCAGGGTCGTGCCACCATTCCCAGAGTCCCCCAGATGTCTCAGTCCATTCCAGGGAAACCTGTTTTCCCTGCACTGCCTCGACTTTCAAGCCGAGGATCGACTCACACCACGGTGGCACGTGGGACAGCCTTGTGGGAAAGCCTCGTGGGAAAGCCTCGTGGGAAAGACCTCGAGGGAAAGCCACAGATCCCTTGATCCACGCGAAGGGAAGCGTGACACTGCTGCTACAGCTCGGGAGGAAAGCGCACGTGCATGCCCCACTCGAGACGAGGACTGACTCCCTAGGGAGACTCCAGAAGTACCCCAAGATCCATGTCAGCACTGGAGAGGAATCCTCAGGTTCCGGCACCGACTCCACACAAGGTCTTAGGCCCCGGCATCGACGGGAGAGGAATCCCGAGAGGCCCCGAGCAACTCGCATGGGGACTGGCCTTTCCTGAGGCCACCAGAGCGGGTCCCTGAGGTCCCCGTCGTAAGTCGAGAGCACCTGCCGCAACTCGAGAAAATCCAGGAGGTTCTCCCCTCCAGGCGAGATGAGGCCCATTTCCGCTGAGGCGTCTCGAGGCTAATCACACCTAACCTCTGGAACTTTCCAAAGGGTCCTTCACACCCTTGCTGCAACTCAAGAAGTTCCCCGACATACCCGTCTCCACTCGAGAGGAAGCACGAGAGTCCCGCCCACATCCAGAGGAGCCCCGTTTCCGCCTCCTAGCTCGAGAGGAGGGATCCTTTCCCTGCGTGTTCGGGAAAGAATTCCCGGCGTTTCCCGTCGCATCTCAAGAGGAGGCGCTCTCCACAGGAAAGGCGAGAGGAACTCCAGGGTCGTGCCACCATTCCCAGAGTCCCTCAGATGTCTCAGTCCATTCCAGGGAAACCTGTTTTCCCTGCACTGCCTCGACTTTCAAGCCGAGGATCGACTCACACCACGGTGGCACGTGGGACAGCCTTGTGGGAAAGACTCGAGGGAAAGCCTCGTGGGAAAGCCTCGAGGGAAAGCCACAGATCCCTTGATCCACGCGAAGGGAAGCGTGACACTGCTGCTACAGCTCGGGGAGGAAAGCGCACGTGCATGCCCCCACTCGAGACGAGGACTGACTCCCCTAGGGGAGACTCCAGGACGTACCCCAAGATCCATGTCAGCACTGGAGAGGAATCCTCAGGTTCCGGCACCGACTCCACACAAGGTCTTAGGCCCCGGCATCGACAGGAGAGGAATCCCGAGAGGCCCCCGAGCAACTCGCATGGGGACTGGCCTTTCCTGAGGCCACCAGAGCATGTCCCTGAGGTCCCCGTCGTAAGTCGGAGAGCAACCTGCCTGCAACTCGAGAAAATCCAGGAAGGTTCTCCCCTCCAGGCGAGATGAGGCCCATTTCCAATGAGGCCTCTCGAGGCTAATCACACCTAACCTCTGGAACTTCCAAAGGGTACATTCACACCACTTGCTGCAACTCAAGAAGTTCCCCGACATAACCCGTCTCCACTCGAGAGAAAGCTCGAGAGCTCCCGCCGACATCCAGAGGAGCCCCGTTTCCGCCTCCTAGCTCGAGAGGAGGGATCCTTTCCCTGCGTGTTCGGGAAAGAATTCCCGGCGTTTCCATCGCATCTCAAGAGGAGGCGCTCTCCACAGGAAAGGCGAGAGGAACTCCAGGGTCGAGCCACCATACACAGAGTCCCCCAGATGTCTCAGTCCATTCCAGGGAAACCAGTTTTCCCTGCACTGCCTCGACTTTCAAGCCGAGGATCGACTCACACCACGGTGGCACGTGGGACAGCCCTGTGGGAAAGCCTCGTGGGAAAGCCTCCTGCAAAAACCTCGATGGAAAGCCACAGATTTCTTCATCCACGCGAAGGGAAGCATGACACTGCTGCTACAGCTCGGGAGGAAAGTGCACGTGCATGACCTAAGTCGAGACGAGGACTGAATCCCCTGGTGGAGACTCCAGAAGTACCCCAAGATCCATGTCAGCACTGGAGAGGAATCCTCAGGTTCCGGCACCGTCTCCACACAACGTCTTAGGCCCCGGCATCGACGGGAGAGGAATCCCGAAGGGCCCCCTAGCAACTCGCATGGGGACTGGCCTTTCCTGAGGCCACCAGAGCCAGGTCCCTGAGGTCCTCGTCTTAAGTCGAGAGCACCTGTGGCAACTCTAGAAAATCCAGGAGGTTCTCCCCTCCAGGCGAGATGAAGCCCATTTCCGCGGAGGCGTCTCGAGGCTAATCAACCTGGCCTCTGGAACTTCCAAAGGGTCCTTCACACCCTTGCTGCAACTCAAGAAGTTCCCCGACGTACCCCTCTCCACTCGAGAGGAAGCACGAGAGTCCTGCCCACATCCAGAGAAGCCCCGTTTCCGCCTCATAGATCGAGAGGTGGAATCCTTTCCCTGCGTGGTCGGGAAAGAATTCCCGGCGTTCCGGTCGCATCTCAAGAGGAGGCGCTCTCCACAGGAAACACGAGGGGATCTCCAGGGTCGTGACACCATTCCCTGAGTGCCCAGAGATTTCTCAGTCCATTCCAGGGAAACCTGTTTTCCCTGCACTGCCTCGACTTTCAAGCCGAGGATCCACTCACACCACGGTGGCACGTGGGACAGCCCTGTGTGAAAGCCTCGTGGGAAAGCCTCGTGGGAAAGCCTCGAGGAAAAGCCACAGATCCCTTGATCCACGCAAAGGGAAGTGTGACACTGCTGCTACAGCTCGGGAGGAAAGCGCACGTGCATGCCCCCACTCGAGACGAGGACTGACTCCCCTGGGGAGACTCCAGAAGTACCCCAAGACCATGTCAGCACTGGAGAGGAATCCTCAGGTTCCGGCACGGACTCCACACAAGATCTTAGGCCCCGTCATTGACGGGAGAGGAATCCCGAAAGGCCCCGGAGCAACTCGCATGGGGACTGGCCTTTCCTGAGGCCACCAGAGCGGGTCCCTGAGGTCCCCATCGTAAGTCGAGAGCACCTGCCGCAACCTCGAGAAAATCCAGGAGGTTCTCCCTTCCAGGCGAGATTAGGCCCATTTCCGCTGAGGCATCTCGAGGCTAATCACACCTAACCTCTTGAACTTTCCAAAGGGTCCTTCACACCCTTGCTGCAACTCAAGAAGTTCCCCAACATACCCGTCTCCACTGGAGAGGAAGCACGAGAGTCCCGCCCTCATCCAGAGGAGCCCCGTTTCCGCCTCATAGCTCGAGAGGAGGGATATTTCCCTGCGTGGTCGGGAAAGAAATCCCGGCGTTCCCGTCGCATCTCAAGAGGAGGTGCTCTCCACAGGAAAGGCGAGAGGAACTCCAGGGTCGTGCCACCATTCCCAGAGTCCCCCAGATGTCTCAGTCCATTCCAGGGAAACCTGTTTTCCCTGCACTGCCTCGACTTTCAAGCCGAGGATCGACTCACACCAACGGTGGCACGTGGGACAGCCCTGTGGGAAAGCCTCGAGGGAAAGCCTCGTGGGAAAGCCTCGAGGGAAAGTTGCAGATCCCTTGATCCACGCGAAGGGAAGCATGACACTGCTGCTACATCTCGGGAGGAAAGCGCACGTGCATGCCCCCACTCGAGACGAGGACTGACTCCCCTGGGGCGACTCCAGACGTACCCCAAGATCCATGTCAGCACTGGAGAGGAATCCTCAGGTTCCGGCACCTACTCCACACAAGGTCTTAGGCCCCGGCATCGACGGGAGAGGAATCCCGAGAGGCCCCCGAGCAACTCGCTTGGGGACTGGCCTTTCCTGAGGCCACCAGGAGCGGGTCCGTGAGGTCCCCGTCGTAAGTCGAGAGCACCTGCCACAACTCGAGAAAATCCAGGAGGTTCTCCCCTCCAGGCGAGATGAGGCCCATTTCCCCTGAGGCATCTCGAGGCTAATCACACCTAACGTCTGGAACTTACAAAGGGTCTTTCACACCCTTGCTGCAACTCAAGAAGTTCCCCGACATACCCGTCTCCACTCGAGAGGAATCACGAGAGTCCCGCCCTCATCCAGAGGAGCCCCGTTTCCGCCTCCTAGCTCGAGAGGAGGGATCCTTCCCCTGCGTGGTCGGGAAAGAATTCCCGGCATTTCCGTCGCATCTCAAGAGGAGGCGCTCTCCACAGGAAAGGCGAGAGGAACTCCAGGGTCGTGCCACCATTCCCAGAGTCCCCCAGATGTCTCAGTCCATTCCAGGGAAACCTGTTTTCCCTGCACTGCCTCGACTTTCAAGCCGAGGATCGACTCACACCACGGTGGCACGTGGGACAGCCTTGTGGGAAAGCCTCGTGGGAAAGCATCGTGGGAAAGCCTCGAGGGAAAGCCACAGATCCCTTGATCCACGCGAAGGGAAGCGTGACACTGCTGCTACAGCTCGGGAGGAAAGCGCACGTGCATGCCCCCACTCGAGACGAGGACTGACTCCACAGGGGAGACTCAGGAAGTACCCCAAGATCCATGTCAACACTGGAGAGGAATCCTCAGGTTCCGGCACCGACTCCACACAAGGTCTTAGGCCGCGGCATCGATGGGAGAGGAATACCGAGAGGCCCCCGAGCAACTCGCATGGGGACTGGCCTTTCCTGAGGCCACCAGATCATGTCCCTGAGGTTCCCGTCGTAAGTCGAGAGCACCTGCCGCAACTCGAGAAAATCCAGGAGGTTCTCCCCTCCAGGCGAGATGAGGCCCATTTCCGCTGAGGCTTCTCGAGGCTAATCACACCTAACCTCTGGAACTTTCAAAGGGTCCTTCACACCCTTGCTGCAACTCAAGAAGTTCCCCGACATACCCGTCTCGACTCGAGAGGAAGCACGAGAGTCCCGCCCACATCCAGAGGAGCCCCGTTTCCGCCTCCTAGCTCGAGAGGAGGGTTCCTTTCCCTGCGTGTTCAGGAAAGAATTCCTGGCCTTCCCATCGCAGCTCAAGAGGGGGCGCTCTCTACAGGAAAGGCGAGAGGAACTCCAGGGTCGTGCCACGATTCCCAGAGTCCCCCAGATGTCTCAGTCCACTCCAGGGAAACGTGTTTTCCTTGCACTGCCTCGACTTTCAAGCCGAGGAATGACTCACACCACGGTGGCACGTTGGACAGCCATTTGGGAAAGCCTCGTGGGAAAGCCTCGTGGGAAAGACTCGGGGGAAAGCCACAGATTCCTTCATCCACGCGAAGGGAAGCGTGACACTACAGCTACAGCTCGGGAGGAAAGCGCACGTGCATGCCCCAACTCGAGACGAGGACTGACTCCCTTAGGGAGACTCCAAAAGTACCCCAGGAACCATGTCAGCACTGGAGTGGAATCCTCCGGTTCCTGCACCGACTCTACACAAGGTCTTAGGCCCCAGCATCGACGGGAGAGGAATCCCGAGAGGCCCCATGCAACTAGCATGGGGACTGGCCTTTCCTGAGGCCACCAGAGCGGGTCCCAGAGGTCCCCGTCGTAAGTCGAGAGCACCTGCCGCAACTAGAGAAAATCCAGGAGGTTCTCCCTTCCAGGCGAGATGAGGCCCATTTCCGGTGAGGCGTCTCGAGGCTAATCACACCGAACATCTGGAATTTCCAAAGGGTCCTTCACACCCTTGCTGCAACTCAAGAAGTTCCCCGACATACCCGTCTCCACTCGAAAGGAAGCACGAGAGTCCGGCCCACATCCAGAGGAGCCCCGTTTCCGCCTCCTAGCTCGAGAGGAGGGATCCTTTCCCTTCGTGTTCGGGAAAGAATTCCCGACGTTTCCGTCGCATCTCAAGAAGAGGCGCTCTCCACAGGAAAGGCGAGAGGAACTCCAGGGTCGTGCCACCATTCCCAGAGTCCCTCAGATGTCTCAGTCCAATTCAGGGAAACCTTTTTTCCCTGCACTGCCTCGACTTTCAAGCCGAGGATCGACTCTCACCACGGTGGCACGTGGGACAGCCTTGTGGGAAAGACTCGAGGGAAAGCCTCGTGGGAAAGCCTCGAGGGAAAGCCACAGATCCCTTGATCCACGCGAAGGGAAGCCTGACACTGCTGCTATAGCTGGGGAGGAAAGCGCACGTGCATGCCCCCACTCGAGACGAGGACTGACTCCCCAGGGGAGACTCCAGGACGTACCCCAAGATCCATGTCAGGACTGGAGAGGAATCCTCAGGTTCCGGCACCGACTCCACACAAGGTCTTAGGCCCGGCATCGACAGGAGAGGAATCCCGAGAGGCCCCCGAGCAACTCGCATGGGGAATGGCCTTTCCTGAGGCCACCAGAGCATGTCCCTGAGGTCCCCGTCGTAAGTGGAGAGAAACTGCTGCAACTCGAGAAAATCCAGAAGGTTCTCCCCTCCAGGCGAGATGAGGCCCATTTCCAATGAGGCCTCTCGAGGCTAATCACACCTAACCTCTGGAACTTCCAAAGGGTACATCACCCACTTGTTGCAACTCAAGAAGTTCCCCGACATAACCCGTCTCCACTTCGAGAGAAAGCTCGAGAGCTCCCGCCGACATCCAGAGGAGCCCCGTTTCCGCCTCCTAGCTCGAGAGGAGGGATCCTTTCCCTGCGTGTTCGGGAAAGAATTCCCGGCGTTTCCATCGCATCTCAAGAGGAGGCGCTCTCCACAGGAAAGGCGAGAGGAACTCCAGGGTCGAGCCACCATACACCAGAGTCCCCCAGATGTCTCAGTCCTATTCCAGGGAAACCAGTTTTCCCTGCACTGCCTCGACTTTCAAGCCGAGGATCGACTCACACCACGGTGGCACGTGGGACAGCCCTGTGGGAAAGCCTCGTGGGAAAGCCTCCTGCAAAACCTCGATGAAAGCCACAGATTTCTTCATCCACGCGAAGGGAAGCATGACACTGCTGCTACAGCTCGGGAGGAAAGTGCACGTGCATGACCTAAGTCGAGACGAGGACTGAATCCACTGGTGGAGACTCCAGAAGTACCCCAAGATCCATGTCAGCACTGGAGAGGAATCCTCAGGTTCCGGCACCGTCTCCACACAAGTCTTAGGCCCCGGCATCGACGGGAGAGGAATCCCGAAGGGCCCCCTAGCAACTCGCATGGGGACTGGCCTTTCCTGAGGCCACCAGACCAGGTCCCTGAGGTCCTCGTCTTAAGTCGAGAGCACCTGTGGCAACTCGAGAAAATCCAGGAGGTTCTCCCCTCCAGGCGAGAGGATAGACATCTGGCGACTCTGGAATGGTGGTACGACCTCTGATAGTTCCTTCTCGCCTTTCCTGTGGAGGCGCTCCTCTTGAGATGCGACGGGAACGCCGGGAATTCTTTCCCGACCCACGCAGGGAAAGGATCCCTCCTCTCGAGCTAGGAGCGGAGCGGGCTCTCTGGAGTGGGGGACTCTCGTGCTTCTCTCGAGTGGGACGGGTATGTTCGGGGAACTTCTTGAGTTGAGCAAGGGTGTGAAGGAACCCTTTGGAAGTTCCAGAGTTAGTGTGATTAGCTCTGAGACCCTCAGGCGAAATGGGCCTCATCTCGCCTGGAAGGGGAGAACTCCTGGTTTTCTCTGAGAGTTGCGGCAGGTGCTCTCGACTAACGACGGGGACCTCAGGGACCCGCTCTGGTGGCCTCAGGAAAGCGCAGTCCCCATGCGAGTTGCTCGGGGCCTCTGGGATTCCTCTCCGTAATGCCGGGCCTAAGACCTTGTGTGGAGTCGTGCGGAACTGAGGATTCCTCTCAGTGCTGACATGGATCTTGGGAGCTCCTGGAGTCTCCCCAGGAGTCAGTCCTCGTCTCGAGTGGGCATGCACGTGCGCTTTCCTCCCGAGCTTGAGCAGCAGTGTCACGCTTCCCTTCGCGTGATCAAAGGTTTCAGCTGTGGCTTTCCCACGAGGCTTTCCCACAGGGCTGTCCACGTGCCACCGTGGTGTGAGTCGACCCTCGGCTTGAAAGTCGAGGCAGTGCAGGGAAAACAGGTTTCCCTGGAATAGACTGAGACATCTGGGGGACTGGCATGGGATGGTGGCACGACCTGGAGTTCCTCTCGCCTTTCCTGTGAGAGCGCTCCTCTTGAGATGGCACGGGAACGCGGGGAATTCTTCCCGACCACAGCAGGGAAAGGATCCCTCCTCTGAGCTATGAGGCGAGAACGGGCTCTCCTCTGGATGTGGGCGGGACTCTCGTGCTTCCTCTCGAGTGGAGAGGGGTACGTCGGGGAACTTCTTGAGTTGCAGCAAGGGTGTGAAGGACCCTTTGGAAGTTCCAAGAGGCCAGGTTGATTAGCCTCGGAGACGCGCTCCGCGGAAATGGGCTTCAATCCTCG
>NW_017212362.1:0-16701 GCF_001704415.2 Capra hircus
GGCGAGATGAACTCCATGTCCGTGCCATTCCCAGAGTCCCCCAGATGTCTCAGTCCATTCCAGGGAACCTGTTTTCCCTGCACTCCTCGACTTTCAAGCCGAGGATCGACTCACACCACGGTGGCACGTGGGACAGCCCTGTGGGAAAGCCTCGTGGAAAACCTCTGGGAAAGCCTCGAGGAAAGCCACAGATCCTTGATCCAGCGAAGGGAAGCGCGACACTGCCTACAGCTCGGAGGAAAGCGACGTGCATGCCCCCACTCGAGACGAGGACTGACTCCCCTGGGGAGACTCCAGAAGTACCCAAGATCCATTCAGCACTGGAGAGGAATCCTCAGGTTCCGGCACCGACTCCACACAAGGTCTTAGGCCCCGGCATCGACGGGAGAGGAATCCCGAGAGGCCCCCGAGCAACTCGCATGGGACTGGCCTTTCCTGAGGCCACCAGAGCGGGTCCCTGAGGTCCCGTCGTAAGTCGAGAGCACCTGCCGCAACTCGAGAAAATCCAGGAGGTTCTCCCCTCCAGGCGAGATGAGGCCCATTTCCGCTGATGCGTCTCGAGGCTAATCACACCTAACCTCTGGAACTTCCAAAGGGTCATTCACAACTTGCTGCAACTCAAGAAGTTCCCCGACATACCCGTCTCCACTCGAGAGGAAGCACGAGAGTTCCGCCCACATCCAGAGGAGCCCCGTTTCCGCCTCCTAGCTCGAGAGGAGGGATCCTTTCCCTGCGTGGTCGGGAAAGAATTCTGGCGTTCCGTCGCATCTCAAGAGGAGGCGCTCTCCACAGGAAAGGCGAGAGGAACTCCAGGTCGTGCCACCATTCGCAGAGTCCCGCAGATGTCTCAGTCCATTCCAGGGAAACCTGTTTTCCCTGCACTGCCTCGACTTTCAAGCCGAGGATCGACTCACACCACGGTGGCACGTGGGACAGCCCTGTGGGAAAGCCTCTGGACCTCTGGGAAAGCCTCGAGGGAAAGCCACAGATCCCTTGATCACGCGAAGGGAAGCGCGACACTGCTGCTACAGCTCGGGAGGAAAGCGCACGTGCATGCCCCACTCGAGACGAGGACTGACTCCCTGGGGAGACTCCAGAAGTACCCCAAGATCCATGTCAGCACTGGAGAGGAATCCTCAGTTCCGGCACCGACTTCACACAAGGTCTTAGCCCCGGCATCGACGGAGAGGAATCCCGAGAGGCCCCGAGCAACTCGCATGGGGACTGGCCTTTCCTGAGGCCACCAGAGCGGGTCCCTGAGTCCTCGCGTAAAGTCGAGAGCACCTGCCGCAACTCGAGAAAATCCAGGAGGTTCTCCCCTCCAGGCGAGATGAGGCCATTTCCGCTGAGGCGTCTCGAGGCTAATCACACCTAACCTCTGGAACTTCCAAAGGGTCCTTCACCCTTGCTGCAACTCAAGAAGTTCCCCGACATACCCGTCTCCACTCGAGAGGAAGCACGAGAGTCCTGCCCACATCCAGAGGAGCCCCGTTTCCGCCTCCTAGCTCGAGAGGAGGGATCCTTTCCCTGCGTGGTGGGAAAGAATTCCCGGCGTTCCGTCGCATCTCAAGAGGAGGCGCTCTCCACAGGAAAGGCGAGAGGAACTCCAGGTCGTGCCACCATTCCAGAGTCCCCAGATGTCTCAGTCCATTCCAGGGAAACCTGTTTTCCCTGCACTGCCTCGACTTTCAGCGAGGATCGACTCACACCACGGTGGCACGTGGGACAGCCCTGTGGGAAAGCCTCGTGGGAAAGCCTGGTGGGAAAGCCACAGATCCCTTGATCACGCGAAGGGAAGCGTGACACTGCTGCTACAGCTCGGAGGAAAGCGACGTGCATGCCCACTCGAGACGAGGACTGACTCCCTGGGAGACTCCAGAAGTACCCCAAGATCCATGTCAGCACTGGAGAGGAATCCTCAGGTTCCGGCACCGACTCCACACAAGCTTAGGCCCGGCATCGACGGAGAGGAATCCCGAGAGGCCCCCGAGCAACTCGCATGGGACTGGCCTTTCCTGAGGCCACCAGAGCGGGTCCCTGAGGTCCCCGTCGTAAGTCGAGAGCACCTGCCGCAACTCGAGAAAATCCAGGAGGTTCTCCCTTCCAGGCGAGATGAGGCCCATTTCCGCTGAGGCGTCTCGAGGCTAATCACATCTAACATCTGGAACTTCCAAAGGGTCCTTCACACCCTTGCTGCAACTCAAGAAGTTCCCGACATACCCGTCTCCACTCGAGAGGAAGCACGAGAGTCCCGCCCACATCCAGAGGAGCCCCGTTTCCGCCTCCTAGCTCGAGAGAGGGATCCTTTCCCTGCGTGTGGGGAAAGAATTCCCCGCGTTCCCGTCGCATCTCAAGAGGAGGCGCTCTCCACAGGAAAGGCGAGAGGAACTCCAGGTCGTGCCACCATTCCAGAGTCCCCAGATGTCTCAGTCCATTCCAGGGAAACTGTTTTCCCTGCACTGCCTCGACTTTCAAGCCGAGGATCGACTCACACCACGGTGGCACGTGGGACAGCCCTGTGGGAAAGCCTCGTGGGAAAGCCTCGGGAAGCACAGATCCTTGATCCAGCGAAGGGAAGCGTGACACTGCTGCTACAGCTCGGAGGAAAGCGCACGTGCATGCCCCCACTCGAGACGAGGACTGACTCCCCTGGGGAGACTCCAGAAGTACCCCAAGATCCATGTCAGCACTGGAGAGGAATCCTCAGGTTCCGCACGACTCCACACAAGGTCTTAGCCCGGCATCGACGGGAGAGGAATCCCGAGAGGCCCCGAGCAACTCGCATGGGACTGGCCTTTCCTGAGGCCACCAGAGCGGTCCCTGAGGTCCCGTCGTAAGTCGAGAGCACCTGCCGCAACTCGAGAAAATCCAGGAGGTTCTCCCTCCAGGCGAGATGAGGCCCATTTCCGCTGAGGCGTCTCGAGGCTAATCACATCTAACTCTGGAACTTCCAAAGGGTCCTTCACACCCTTGCTGCAACTCAAGAAGTTCCCCGACATACCCGTCTCCACTCGAGAGGAAGCACGAGAGTCCCGCCCACATCCAGAGGAGCCCCGTTTCCGCCTCCTAGCTCGAGAGGAGGGATCCTTTCCTGCGTGGTCGGGAAAGAATTCCCGGTTCCCGTCGCATCTCAAGAGAGGCGCTCTCACAGGAAAGGCGAGAGGAACTCCAGGGTCGTGCCACCATTCCCAGAGTCCCCAGATGTCTCAGTCCATTCCAGGGAAACCTGTTTTCCCTGCACTGCCTCGACTTTCAAGCGAGGATCGACTCACACCACGGTGGCACGTGGGACAGCCCTGTGGAAGCCCTGGAAAGCCTCGTGGGAAAGCCTCGAGGGAAAGCCACAGATCCCTTGATCCACGCGAAGGGAAGCGCGACACTGCTGCTACAGCTCGGGAGGAAAGCGCACGTGCATGCCCCACTCGAGAGAGGACTGACTCCCCTGGGGAGACTCAGAAGTACCCAAGATCCATGTCAGCACTGGAGAGAATCCTCAGGTTCCGGCACGACTCCACACAAGGTCTTAGGCCCGGCATCGACGGGAGAGGAATCCCGAGAGGCCCCGAGCAACTCGCATGGGGACTGGCCTTTCCTGAGGCCACCAGAGCGGGTCCCTGAGGTCCCGTCGTAAGTCGAGAGCACCTGCCGCAACTCGAGAAAATCCAGGAGGTCTCCCCTCCAGGCGAGATGAGGCCCATTTCCGCTGAGGCGTCTGAGGCTAATCACATCTAACCTCTGGAACTTCCAAAGGGTCCTTCACACCCTTGCTGCAACTCAAGAAGTTCCCGACATACCCGTCTCCACTCGAGAGGAAGCACGAGAGTCCCGCCCACATCCAGAGGAGCCCCGTTTCTGCCTCCTAGCTCGAGAGGAGGATCCTTTCCCTGCGTGGTCGGGAAAGAATTCCGGTGTTCCCGTCGCATCTCAAGAGGAGGCGCTCTCCACAGGAAAGGCGAGAGGAACTCCAGGGTCGTGCCACCATTCCCAGAGTCCCCAGATGTCTCAGTCCATTCCAGGGAAACCTGTTTTCCCTGCACTGCCTCGACTTCAAGCCGAGGATCGACTCACACAACGGTGGCACGTGGGACAGCCCTGTGGAAAGCCTCTGGGAAAGCCTCTGGGAAAGCCTCGAGGAAAGCCACAGATCCCTTGATCACGCGAAGGGAAGCGTGACACTGCTGCTACAGCTCGGAGGAAAGCGCACGTGCATGCCCTCACTCGAGACGAGGACTGACTCCCTGGGGAGACTCCAGAAGTACCCCAAGATCCATGTCACACTGGAGAGGAATCCTCAGGTTCCGGCACCGACTCCACACAAGTCTTAGGCCCGGCATCACGGGAGAGGAATCCGAGAGGCCCCGAGCAACTCGCATGGGACTGGCCTTTCCTGAGGCCACCAGAGCGGGTCCCTGAGGTCCCCGTCGTAAGTCGAGAGCACCTGCCGCAACTCGAGAAAATCCAGGAGGTTCTCCCTCCAGGCGAGATGAGGCCCATTTCCGCTGAGGCGTCTGAGGCTAATCACATCTAACTCTGGAACTTCCAAAGGGTCCTTCACACCCTTGCTGCAACTCAAGAAGTTCCCGACATACCCGTCTCCACTCGAGAGGAAGCACGAGAGTCCCGCCCACATCCAGAGGAGCCCCGTTTCCGCCTCCTAGCTCGAGAGGAGGGATCCTTTCCCTGCGTGGTGGGGAAAGAATTCCCGCGTTCCCGTCGCATCTCAAGAGGAGGCGCTCTCCACAGGAAAGGCGAGAGGAACTCCAGGGTCGTGCCACCATTCCCAGAGTCCCCAGATGTCTCAGTCCATTCCAGGGAAACCTGTTTTCCCTGCACTGCCTCGACTTTCAAGCCGAGGATCACTCACACCACGGTGGCACGTGGACAGCCCTGTGGGAAAGCCTCGTGGGAAACCTCGTGGGAAAGCCTCGAGGAAAGCCACAGATCCCTTGATGCACGCGAAGGGAAGCGTGACACTGCTGCTACAGCTCGGGAGGAAAGCGCACGTGCATGCCCCACTAGAGTCGAGACTGACTCACCTGGGGAGACTCCAGAAGTACCCCAAGATCCATGTCAGCACTGGAGAGGAATCCTCAGGTTCCGGCACCGACTCCACACAAGTCTTAGCCCCGGCATCGACGGGAGAGGAATCCGAGAGGCCCCCGAGCAACTCGCATGGGGACTGGCCTTTCCTGAGGCCACCAGAGCGGGTCCCTGAGGTCCCGTCGTAAGTCGAGAGCACCTGCTGCAACTCGAGAAAATCCAGGAGGTTCTCCCCTCCAGGCGAGATGAGGCCCATTTCCGCTGAGGCGTCTCGAGGCTAATCACATCTAACATCTGGAAATTCAAAGGGTCCTTCACACCCTTGCTGCAACTCAAGAAGTTCCCCGACATACCCGTCTCCACTCGAGAGGAAGCACGAGAGTCCCGCCACATCCAGAGGAGCCCCGTTTCCGCCTCATAGCTCGAGAGAGGGATCCTTTCCCTGCGTGGTGGGAAAGAATTCCCGCGTTCCCGTCGCATCTCAAGAGGAGCGCTCTCCACAGGAAAGGCGAGAGGAACTCCAGGGTCGTGCCACCATTCCCAGAGTCCCCCAGATGTCTCAGTCCATTCCAGGGAAACCTGTTTTCCCTGCACTGCCTCGACTTTCAAGCGAGGATCGACTCACACCACGGTGGCACTGGGACAGCCCTGTGGGAAAGCCTCGTGGGAAAGCCTCGTGGAAAGCCTGAGGAAAGCCACAGATCCTTGATCACGCGAAGGGAAGCGCGACACTGCTGCTACAGCTCGGGAGGAAAGCGCACGTGCATGCCCCACTCGAGACGAGGACTGACTCCCTGGGGAGACTCCAGAAGTACCCCAAATCCATGTCAGCACTGGAGAGGAATCCTCAGGTTCCGGCACCGACTCCACTCAAGGTCTTAGCCCCGGCATCGACGGAGAGGAATCCGAGAGGCCCCGAGCAACTCGCATGGGACTGGCCTTTCCTGAGGCCACCAGAGCGGGTCCCTGAGGTCCCGTCGTAAGTCGAGACACCTGCCGCAACTCGAGAAAATCCAGGAGTTCTCCCCTCCAGGCGAGATGAGGCCCATTTCCGCTGAGGCTCTCGAGGCTAATCACATCTAACATCGGAAATTCCAAAGGGTCCTTCACACCCTTGCTGCAACTCAAGAAGTTCCCCGACATACCCGTCTCCACTCGAGAGGAAGCACGAGAGTCCCGCCCACATCCAGAGGACCCCGTTTCCGCCTCATAGCTCGAGAGAGGGATCCTTTCCTGCGTGGTGGGAAAGAATTCCCGCGTTCCCGTCGCATCTCAAGAGGAGCGCTCTCCACAGGAAAGCGAGAGGAACTCCAGGGTCGTGCCACCATTCCAGAGTCCCCAGATGTCTCAGTCCATTCCAGGGAAACCTGTTTTCCCTGCACTGCCTCGACTTTCAAGCCGAGGATCGAGTCACACCACGGTGGCACGTGGACAGCCTGTGGGAAAGCCTCGTGGGAAAGCCTCGAGGGAAGCCACAGATCCTTGATCCAGCGAAGGGAAGCTGACACTGCTGCTACTGCTCGGGAGGAAAGCGCACGTGCATGCCCACTCGAGACGAGGACTGACTCCCTGGGGAGACTCCAGAAGTACCCCAAGATCCATGTCAGCACTGGAGAGGAATCCTCAGGTTCCGGCACCGACTCCCACAAGATTTAGGCCCGCATCGACGGGAGAGGAATCCGAGAGGCCCGCAAGCAACTCGCATGGGACTGGCCTTTCCTGAGGCCACCAGAGCGGGTCCCTGAGGTCCCGTCGTAAGTCGAGAGCACCTGCCGCAACTCGAGAAAATCCAGGAGTTCTCCCTTCCAGGCGAGATGAGGCCCATTTCCGCTGAGGCGTCTCGAGGCTAATCACACCTAACATCTGGAACTTCCAAGGGTCCTTCACACCCTTGCTGCAACTCAAGAGTTCCCCGACATACCCGTCTCCACTCGAAGGAAGCACGAGAGTCCGCCCACATCCAGAGGAGCCCCGTTTCCGCCTCCTAGCTCCAGAGAGGGATCCTTTCCCTGCGTGTTCGGGAAAGAATTCCGGCGTTCCCGTCGCATCTCAAGAGGAGGCGTCTCCACAGGAAAGGCGAGAGGAACTCCAGGGTCGTGCCACCATTCCCAGAGTCCCCCAGATGGCTCAGTCCATTCCAGGGAAACCTGTTTTCCCTGCACTGCCTCGACTTTCAAGCCGAGGATCGACTCACACCACGGAGGCACGTGGGACAACCCTGTGGGAAAGCCTCGTGGGAAAGCCTCGAGGAAAGCCACAGATCCCTTGATCCAGCGAAAGGAAGCATGACACTTCTGCTACAGCTCGGAGGAAAGCGCACGTGCATGCCCCACTCGAGACGAGGACTGACTCCCCTGGGAGACTCCAGAAGTACCCCAAGTCCATGTCAGCACTGGAGAGAATCCTCAGGTTACGGCACCGACTCCACACAAGATCTTAGGCCCTGCATCTACGGGAGGGAATCCCGAGAGGCCCCGAGCAACTCGCATGGGTACTGGCCTTTCCTGAGGCCACCAGAGCGGATCCCTGAGGTCCCTGTGTAAGTCAGAGCACCTGCCGCAACTCAGAAAATCCAGGAGGTTCTCCCTTCCAGGCGAGATGAGGCCCATTTCCGCTGAGCGTCTCGAGGCTAATCACACCTAACCTCTGGAACTTCCAAAGGGTCCTTCACACCCTTGCTGCAACTCAAGAAGTTCCCCGACTTACCCGTCTCTACTCGAGAGGAAGCACGAGAGTCCCGTCCACATCCAGAGGAGCCCCGTTTCCGCCTCCTAGCTCGAGAGGAGGGATCCTTTCCTTGCGTGGTGGGGAACGAATTCCCGCGTTCCCGTCACATCTCAGAGATGGCGCGCTCCACAGGAAAGGCGAGAGGAACTCCAGGGTCGTGCCACCATTCCCAGAGTCCCCAGATGTCTCAGTCCATTCCAGGGAAACCTGTTTTCCCTGCTCTGCCTCTACTTTCAAGCCGAGGATCGACTCACACCACGGTGGCACGTGGACAGCCCTGTGGGAAAGCCTCGTGGAAAGCCTCGTGGAAAGCCTCGAGGGAAAGCCACAGATCCCTTGATCCACGCGAATGGAAGTGCGACACTGCTGCTACAGCTCGGAGGAAAACGCACGTGCATGCCCCACTCGAGAGGAGGACTGACTCCCCTGAGGAGACTCCAGAAGTACCCCAAGATCCATGTCAGCACTGGAGAGCAACCTCAGGTTCCGACACTGACTCCACACAAGGTCTTAGGCCCCAGCATCAACGGAGAGGAATCCCGAGAGGCCCCCGAGCAACTCGCATGGGACTGGCCTTTCCTGAGGCCACCAGAGCGGGTCCATGAGTTTCCGTCGTAAGTCGAGAGCACCTGCTGCAACTCGAGAAAATCCAGGAGGTTCACCCCTCCAGGCGAGATGAGGCCCATTTCCGCTGAGGCGTCTCTAGGCTAATCACATGTAACATCTGGAACATCCAAAGGGTCTCTCACACCCTTGCTGCAACTCAACAAGTTCCCGACATACCCGTCTCCACTCGAGAGGAAGCACGAGAGTCCCGCCCACATCCAGAGGATCCCCGTTTCCGCCTCCTAGCCCGAGAGGAGGGATCCTTTCCCTGCGTGGTCGGGAAAGAATTCCGGTGTCCCATCGCATCTCAAGAGGAGGCGCTCTCCACAGGAAAGGCGAGAAGAACTCCAGGGTC
This sequence comes from Capra hircus, assembly GCF_001704415.2. Lineage (NCBI taxonomy): Eukaryota > Metazoa > Chordata > Mammalia > Artiodactyla > Bovidae > Capra > Capra hircus. Next base: position 8,729 of record NW_017212362.1, read on the forward strand.
GTTCCACCATTCCAGAGTCCCCAGATGTCTCAATCCATTCCAGAGAAACCTGTTTTCCCTGCACTGCGTCGACTTTCAAGCCGCGGATCGACTCACACCACGGTGGCACGTGGGACAGCCCTGTGGAAAAGCCTCGTGGGAAAGCCTCGTGGGAAATCCTCGTGGGAAAGCCAGAGATCCCTTGATCCACGCAAAGGGAAGCGACAATGCTGCTCAACTCGGAGGAAAGACACGTGCAAGCCCCACTCGAGACGAGGCTGACTCCCCTGGGAGACTCCAGAATACCCCAAGATCCATGTCAGCACTGGAGAGGAATCCTCAGGTTCCGGCACGACTCCACACAAGGTCTAGGCCAGCATCGACGGAGAGGAATCCCGAGAGGCCCCGAGCAACTCGCAGGGGATGGCCTTTCCTGAGGCCACCAGAGCGGGTCCCTGAGGTCCCCGTCGTAAGTCGAGAGCACCTGCCGCAACTCGAGAAAATCAGGAGGTTCTCCCCTCCAGGCGAGATGAGGCCCATTTCCGCTGAGGCGTCTCGAGGCTAATCACATCTAACGTCTGGAACTTCCAAAGGGTCCTTCACACCCTTGCTGCAACTCAAGAAGTTCCCGACATACCCGTCTCCACTCGAGAGAAGCACGAGAGTCCCGCCCACATCCAGAGGAGCCCCGTTTCCGCCTCCTAGCTCGAGAGGAGGGATCCTTTCCCTGCGTGGTCGGGAAAGAATTCCCGCTTCCCGTCGCATCTCAAGAGGAGGCGCTCTCCACAGGAAAGGCGAGAGAACTCCAGGGTCGTGCCACATTCCAGAGTCGCCCAGATGTCTCAGTCCATTCCAGGGAAACTGTTTTCCCTGCACTGCCTCGACTTTCAAGCCGAGGATCGACTCACACCACGGTGGCACGTGGACAGCCCTGTGGGAAAGCCTCGTGGGAAAGCTCGTGACTAGGAAAGCCGACCTTGATCCACGCGAAGGAAGCGTGACACTGCTGCTACAGCTCGGAGGAAAAGCACGTGCATGCCCCACTCGAGACGAGGACTGACTCCCCTGGGAGACTCCAGAAGTACCCCAAGATCCATGTCAGCACTGGAGAGGAATCCTCAGTTTCGGCACCGACTCCACACAAGGTCTTAGGCCCGGCATCGAGGGAGAGGAATCCCGAGAGGCCCCCGAGCAACTCGCATGGGACTGGCCTTTCCTGAGGCCACCAGAGCGGGTCCCTGAGGTCCCCGTCGTAAGTCGAGAGCACCTGCCGCAACTCGAGAAAATCCAGGAGGTTCTCCCCTCCAGGCGAGATGAGGCCATTTCCGCTGAGGCGTCTCGAGGCTAATCACACTAACTCTGGAACTTCCAAAGGTCCTTCACACCCTTGCTGCAACTCAAGAAGTTCCCCGACATACCCGTCTCCACTCGAGAGGAAGCACGAGAGTCCCGCCACATCCAGAGGAGCCCCGTTTCCGCCTCCTAGCTCGAGAGGAGGGATCCTTTCCCTGCGTGTCGGGAAAGAATTCCCGGCGTTCCCGTCGCATCTCAAGAGGAGGCGCTCTCCACAGGAAAGGCGAGAGGAACTCCAGGGTCGTGCCACCATTCCAGAGTCCCCAGATGTCTCAGTCCATTCCAGGGAAACCTGTTTTCCCTGCACTGCCTCGACTTTCAAGCCGAGGATCGACTCACACCACGGTGGCACGTGGGACAGCCTGTGGGAAAGCCTCGTGGGAAAGCCTCGTGGGAAAGCTCGAGGAAAGCCACAGATCCTTGATCCACGCAAGGGAAGCGTGACACTGCTGCTACAGCTCGGAGGAAAGCGCACGTGCATGCCCCACTCGAGACGAGGACTGACTCCCTGGGAGACTCCAGAAGTACCCAAGATCCATGTCAGCACTGGAGAGGAATCCTCAGGTTCCGGCACCGACTCCACACAAGTCTTAGGCCCGGCATCGACGGGAGAGGAATCCCGAGAGGCCCCGAGCAACTCGCATGGGACTGGCCTTTCCTGAGGCCACCAGAGCGGGTCCCTGAGGTCCCCGTCGTAAGTCGAGAGCACCTGCCGCAACTCGAGAAAATCCAGGAGGTTCTCCCCTCCAGGCGAGATGAGGCCATTTCCGCTGAGGCGTCTCGAGGCTAATCACACCTAACCTCTGGAACTTCCAAAGGGTCCTTCACACCCTTGCTGCAACTCAAGAAGTTCCCGACATACCCGTCTCCACTCGAGAGGAAGCACGAGAGTCCCGCCCACATCCAGAGGAGCCCCGTTTCCGCCTCCTAGCTCGAGAGGAGGATCCTTTCCCTGCGTGGTCGGAAAGAATTCCGGCGTTCCGTCGCATCTCAAGAGGAGGCGCTCTCCACAGGAAAGGCGAGAGGAACTCCAGGGTCGTGCCACCATTCCCAGAGTCCCCCAGATGCTCAGTCCATTCCAGGGAAACCTGTTTTCCCTGCACTGCCTCGACTTTCAAGCCGAGGATCGACTCACACACGGTGGCACGTGGACAGCCCTGTGGGAAAGCCTCGTGGAAAGCCTCGTGGAAAGCCTCGAGGAAAGCCACAGATCCCTTGATCACACGAAGGAAGCGTGACACTGCTGCTACAGCTCGGAGGAAACGCACGTGCATGCCCCACTCGAGACGAGGACTGACTCCCCTGGGAGACTCCAGAAGTACCCCAAGATCCATGTCAGCACTGGAGAGGAATCTCAGGTTCCGCACCGACTCACACAAGGTCTTAGGCCCCGGCATCGACGGGAGAGGAATCCGAGAGGCCCCGAGCAACTCGCATGGGACTGGCCTTTCCTGAGGCCACCAGAGCGGGTCCCTGAGGTCCCCGTCGTAAGTCGAGAGCACCTGCCGCAACTCGAGAAAATCCAGGAGGTTCTCCCTCCAGGCGAGATGAGGCCATTTCCGCTGAGGCGTCTCGAGGCTAATCACATCTAACTCTGGAACTTCCAAAGGTCCTTCACACCCTTGCTGCAACTCAAGAAGTTCCCGACATACCCGTTCCACTCGAGAGGAAGCACGAGAGTCCGCCCACATCCAGAGGAGCCCCGTTTCCGCCTCCTAGTCCGAGAGGAGGGATCCTTTCCCTGCGTGGTCGGAAAGAATTCCCGGCGTTCCCGTCGCATCTCAAGAGGAGGCGCTCTCCACAGGAAAGGCGAGAGGAACTCCAGGGTCGTGCCACCATTCCAGAGTCCCCAGATGTCTCAGTCCATTCAGGGAAACTGTTTTCCCTGCACTGCTCGACTTTCAAGCCGAGGATCGACTCACACCACGGTGGCACGTGGGACAGCCCTGTGGGAAAGCCTCGTGGGAAAGCCTCGTGGGAAAGCCTCGAGGAAAGCCACAGATCCCTTGATCCACGCGAAGGGAAGCGTGACACTGCTGCTACAGCTCGGAGGAAAGCGCACGTGCATGCCCCACTCGAGACGAGGACTGACTCCCCTGGGAGACTCCAGAAGTACCCAAGATCCATGTCAGCACTGGAGAGGAATCCTCAGGTTCCGCACCGACTCCACACAGTCTTAGGCCCCGCATCGACGGGAGAGGAATCCCGAGAGGCCCCCGAGCAACTCGCATGGGGACTGGCCTTTCCTGAGGCCACCAGAGCGGTCCCTGAGGTCCCCGTCGTAAGTCGAGAGCACCTGCCGCAACTCGAGAAAATCCAGGAGGTTCTCCCTCCAGGCGAGATGAGGCCCATTTCCGCTGAGCGTTTGAGGCTAATCACATCTAACATCTGGAACTTCCAAAGGGTCCTTCACACCCTTGCTGCAACTCAAGAAGTTCCCCGACATACCCGTCTCCACTCGAGAGAAGCACGAGAGTCAGGCCCACATCCAGAAGAGCCCATTTCCGCCTCCTATCCGAGAGGAGGGATCCTTTCCCTGCGTGGTCGGAAAAAATTCCCGTGTTCCTCGCATCTCAAGAGGAGGCACTCTCCACAGGAAAGGCGAGAGGAACTCCAGGGTCGTGCCACCATTTACAGAGTCCTCCAGATGTCTAGTCCATTCAGGGAAATCTGTTTTCCCTGCACTGTTTCGACTTTCAAGCCAAGGATCGACTCACACCACGGTGGCACGTGGACGGCCCTGTGGGAAAGCCTCGTGGGAAAGCTCGTGGAAATCTCTGGAAAGCCTTGAGGGAAAGCCAAGATCCCTTGATCCACGCGAAGGGTAGCGTGACACTACTGCTACAGCTCGGAGGAAACGCACGTGCATGCCCCAATCGAGACGAGGACTGACTCCCTCTGAGACTCCAGAAGTACCCAAGATCCATGTCAGCACTGGAGAGGAATCCTCAGGTTCCGACACCGACTCCACACATGGTCTTACGCCCGGCATCGACGGGAGAGGAATCCCGAGAGGCCCCGAGCAACTCGCATGGGGACTGGCCTTTCCTGAGGCCACCAGAGCAGGTCCCTGAGACCCCGTCGTAAGTCGAGAGCACCTGCCGCAACTCGAGAAAATCCAGGAGGTTCTCCCCTCCAGGCGAGATGAGGCCCATTTCCGCTGAGGCGTCTCGAGGCTAATCACACCTAACCTCTGGAACTTCCAAAGGGTCCTTCACACCCTTGATGCAACTCAAGAAGTTCCCGACATACCCGTCTCCACTCGAGAGGAAGCACGAGAGTCCCGCCCACATCCAGAGGAGCCCCGTTTCGCCTCCTAACTCGAGAGGAGGGATCCTTTCCTGCGTGGTCGGGAAAGAATTCCCGGCGTTCCCGTCGCATCTCAAGAGGAGGCGCTCTCCACAGGAAAGGCAGAGGAACTCCAGGGTCGTGCCACATTCCCAGAGTCCCCAGATGTCTCAGTCCATTCCAGGGAAACCTGTTTTCCCTGCACTGCCTCGACTTTCAAGCCGAGGATCGACTCACACCAGGGTGGCACGTGGACAGCCCTGTGCGAAAGCCTCGTGGAAAGCCTCGTGGGAAGCCTCGAGGAAAGCCACAGACCCTTGACAACGCGAAAGCAAGCGTGACACTGCTGCTACGCTCGGAGGAACGCGCACGTGCATGCCCCACTCGAGACGAGGACTGACTCCCCTGGGAGACTCCAGAAGTACCCCAAGATCCATGTCAGCACTGGAGAGGAATCCTCAGGTTCCGCACCGACTCCACACAAGGTCTTAGGCACTGCATCTACGGGAGAGGAATCCCGAGAGGCCCCGAGCAACTCGCATGGCGACTGGCCTTTCCTGAGGCCACCAGAGAGGTCCCTGATGTCCCCGTCATAACTCGAGAGCACCTGCCACAACTCGAGAAAATCCAGGGTTTCTCCCCTCCAGGCGAGATGAGGACCATTTCCGCTGAGGGTCTCGAGGCTAATCACACCTAACCTCTGGAACTCCAAAGGGCCTCACACCCTTGCTGCAACTCAACAAGTTCCCCGACATATCCGTCTCCACTCGAGAGGAAGCACGAGAGTCCCGCCCACATCCAGAGGAGTCCCGTTTCCGCCTCCTAGCTCGAGAGGAGGGATCCTTTCCCTGCGTGTTCGGGAAAGAATTCCCGGGATCCCGTCGCATCTCAAGAGGAGGCGCACTCCACAGGAAAGGCGAGAGGAACTCCTGGGTTGTGCCACCATTCCAGAGTCCCCAGATGTCTCAGTCCATTCCAGGGAAACCGTTTTCCCTGCACTGCCTCGACTTTCAAGCGAGATCGACTCACACCACGGTGGCACGTGGGACAGCCCTGTGGGAAAGCCTCGTGGAAAGCCTCAGGAAAGCCACAGATCCCTTGATCACGCGAAGGGAAGCGTGACACTGCTGCTCAGCTCGGGAGCAAATCTCACGTGGATGCCCCACTCGAGACGAGGACTGACCCCTGGGAGCTCCAGAAGTTCCCCAAGATCCATGTCAGCACTGGAGAGGAATCCTCAGGTTCCACACATCCACACATGGTCTTAGCCCCGGCATCGACGGGAGAGGAATCCCGAGAGGCCCCGAGCAACTCGCATGGGGTTGGCCTTTCCTGAGGCCACCAGAGCAGGTCCCTGAGGTCCCCGTCGTAAGTCGAGAGCACCTGCCGCAACTCGAGAAAATCCAGGAGTTCTCCCCTCCAGGGAGATGAGGCCCATTTCCGCTGAGGCTTCTGAGGCTAATCACACCTAACTTCTGGAACTTCCAAAGGGTCCTTCCACCCTTGCTGCAACTCAAGAAGTTCCCCGACATACCCGACTCCACTCAGATGAAGCACGAGAGTCCCGCCCACATCCAGAGGAGACCCGTTTCCGCCTCCTTGCTCGAGAGACGGGTTCCTTTCCCTGCGTGGTCGGGAAAGAATTCCCGGCGTTCCTGTCGCATCTCAAGAGGAGGCACTCTCCACAGGAAAGGCGTGAGGAACTCCAGGGTCGTGCCACCATTCCCAGAGTCCCCAGATATCTCAGTCCATTCCAGGGAAACCTGTTTTCCCTGCACTGCTTGACTTTCAAGCCGAGGATCGACTCACACCACGGTGGCACGTGGACAGCCTTGGGAAAGCCTCGTGGGAAAGCCTCTGGGAAAGCCTCGAGGGAAAGCCACTGATCCCTTGATCCACGGAAGGAAGCGTGACACTGCTGCTACAGCTCGGAGGAAAGCGTACGTGCATGCCCCCACTCGAGACGAGGACTGACTCCCTGGGGAGACTCCAGAAGTACCCAAGATCCATGTCAGCATGGAGAGGAATCCTCAGGTTCCGGCACCGACTCCACACAAGGTCTTAGGCCCGGCATCGACGGAGAGGAATCCGAGAGGCCCCGAGCAACTCGCATGGGACTGGCCTTTCCTGAGGCCACCAGAGCGGGTCCTGAGGTCCCCGACTAAGTCGAGAGCACCTGCCGCAACTCGAGAAAATCCAGGAGTTCTCCCCTCCAGGCGAGATGAGGCCATTTCGCTGAGGCGTCTCGAGGCTAATCACATCTAACCTCTGGAACTTCCAAAGGTCCTTCACACCCTTGCTGCAACTCAGAAGTTCCCGACATACCCGTCTCCACTCGAGAGGAAGCACGAGAGTCCCGCCCACATCCAGAGGAGCCCGTTTCCGCCTCCTAGCTCGAGAGGAGGGATCCTTCCTGCGTGGTCGGAAAGAATTCCGGCGTTCCGTCGCATCTCAAGAGAGGCACTCTCCACAGGAAAGGCGAGAGGAACTCCAGGGTCGTGCCACCATTCCCAGAGTCCTCAGATGTCTAGTCCATTCAGGGAAACCTGTTTTCCCTGCACTGTTTCGACTTTCAAGCCGAGGATCGACTCACACCACGGTGCACGTGGGACAGCCCTGTGGAAAGCCTCGTGGGAAAGCCTCGTGGAAAGCCTCGAGGGAAAGCCACAGATCCCTTGATCCACGCGAAGGGAAGCGTGACACTGCTGCTACAGCTCGGAGGAAAGCGCACGTGCATGCCCCACTCGAGACGAGGACTGACCACTGGGAGACTCCAGAAGTCCCAAGATCCATTTCAGCACTGGAGAGGAATCCTCAGGTTCCGGCACCGACTCCACACAATGTCTTAGGCCCGGCATCGACGGAGAGGAATCCCGAGAGGCCCGAGCAACTCGCATGGGACTGGCCTTTCCTGAGGCCTCCAGAGCCGGTCCCTGAGGACAACGTCTTAAGTCGAGAGCACCTGCCGCAACTCGAGAAAATCCAGGAGGTTCTCCCCTCTAGCGAGATGAGGCCCATTTCCGCTGAGGTCTCGAGGCTAATCACATCTACCTCTGGAACTTCCAAAGGGTCCTTCACACCCTTGCTGCAACTCAAGAAGTTCCCCGACATACCCGCTCCACTCGAGAGAAGCACGAGAGTCCGCCCACATCCAGAGGAGCCCGTTTCGCCTCTAGCTCGAGAGGAGGTATCCTTTCCCTGCGTGGTCGGGAAAGAATTCCACGTGTTCCGTTGCATCTCAAGAGGAGTCGCTCTCCACAGGAAGGCGAGAGAACTCCAGGTCGTGCCACCATTCCTGAGTCCCCAGATGTCTCAGTCTATTCCAGGGAAACTGTTTCCCTGCACTGCCTCGA
>NW_017212363.1:0-16701 GCF_001704415.2 Capra hircus
AGCTTACCCAATAATTTTTTGTTTGTTTTGTTTGTCTTCTGGTAAGCTGGTACCAGATGGAAGTTAGTCTCCTCTCTAGGTTAAGAGAACAAAGTTTTCTTAGAAATGCAATTTTGATAACAGACTATGAGTTTCTTTACATTTCATTGATTTATAATTGTTTTCATCATCTGTTTCTTTACTTCGGTAAAGTAAATAAGCCTTATTTAAGATTTTGGTACATGTAGGATGGACTAAGCTTTCCCCACTCTTGCAAGTTCCCTTAACCCTTCAGATTCTTCTCGTGGAACAGATCTCACTTTCCTCCCAGAGGGACAATCCAAGCTTTTTATTAGTTGATCTGCCCTGATATCAGAGTCAATTTGAGCACGAGTTGGCCTATAATTTAGGCATGAAACTATGACTACATAAAGAAAAGTTGAGTTTTTGATTCAGGATGGCCATGATATGCCTTGCACTTCAGAGAAAATGGGTTAAAATGATTTTTTTTTCTTCAAAACTGCACAGCCAGTTCTTTCAGCATATGCAATTGAAAACATCTAGTCATTAGGTCAGTTTTCATTCCAATCCCAATGAAAGGCAATGACAAAGAATATTCAAGCTGCTGCACATTGCACTCATCTCACACGCTAGTAAAGTAATGCTCAAAATTCTCCAAGTTCACATGAACTGTGAACTTCCAAATGTTCAAGAGGGATTTTAAAAATGCAGAGATTCCTTTAAAAATTGCAAATAGAACTACCTTATGACCCCAGCAATCCCACTTCTGGGCATACACACCGAGGAAACCAGAATTGAAAGAGACACATGTACCCCAATGTTCATCGCAGCACTGTTTATAATAGCCAGGACATGGAAACAACCTAGATGTCCATCAGCAGATGAATGGATAAGAAAGCTGTGGTACATATACACAATGGAGTATTACTCAGCCGTTAAAAAGAATTCATTTGAATCAGTCTGATGAGATGGATGAAACTGGAGCCGATTATACAGAGTGAAGAAAGCCAGGAAGAAAAACACCAATACAGTATACTAACACATATATATGGAATTTAGGAAGATGGCAATGACTACCCTGTATGCAAGACAGGAAAAAAAAGACACAGATGTGTATAACGGACTTTTGGACTCAGAGGGAGAGGGAGAGGGTGGGATGATTTGGGAGAATGGCATGCTAGCATGTATACTATCATGTAAGAATTGAATCGCCAGTCTATGTCTGACGCAGGATACATCATGCTTGGGACAGGTGCATGGGGATGATCCAGAGAGATGTTATGGGGAGGGAGGTGGGAGGGGGTTCATGTATGGGAATGCATATAAGAATAAAGATTTTAAAATTTAAAAATAAAAAACTAAACAATTAAAAATAAATAAATAAATGAATAAAAAATGTCGAGAAACCAGAGATCAAATTGCCAACATCCAAGGATCATTGAAAAAGCAAGAGAGTTCCCGAAAACAAAACCATCTTTCTGCTTTATTGACTATGCCAAAGCCTTTGACTGTGTGGATCACAATAAATTGGGAAATATTCTGAAAGAGACGGGAATACCAGACCACCTGACCTGTCTCTTGAGAAACCTGTATGCAGGTCAGGAAGCAACAGTTAGAACAAGACATGGAACAACAGACTGGTTCCAAAAAGGAAAAGGAGTATGTCAAGGCTGTATATTGTCACCATGTTTATTTAACTTATATGAAGAGTACATCATGAAAAATGCTGGGATGGAAGATACGTGAGCTGGAATCAAGATTGCTGGGAGAAATATCAATAAACTTAGATATGCAGATGACATCACAACTATGGCAGAAAGTGAAGAGGAACAGGTATGTCGGGGAACTTCTTGAGTTGCAGCAAGGGTGTGAAGGACTCTTTCGAAGTTCCAGAGGTTAGGAGTGGTTTGCCTCGAGATGCCTCAGCGGAAATGGGCCTCATTGCGCCTGGAGGGGAGAATCTCCTGGATTTTTTCGAGCTGTGGCAGGTGCTCTCGAGTTACGACGGGGTCCACAGAGATCCGCTCTGGTGGACTCAGGAAAGGCCAGTCGCCAGGCGAGTTGCTAGGGGGCATCTAGGGGTCCTTCCCAGTCGATGCCGGAGCCTAAGACCTTGTGTGGAGTCGGGGCCGGAACCTGAGGATTCCTGTCCACAGCTGACATGTATCTTGGGGTAATTCTGGAGTCTCGAAAGGGGAGTCAGTCTTCGTCTTCATTGGGGCATGCACGTGCGCTTACCTCCCAAGCTGTAGCAGAAGCGTCAAACTTCCTGTAGCGTGGTACAAGGGATCTGAGGCATTCCCTCGAGGCTTTCCCTCGAGGCTTTCACACGAAGCTTTCCCACAAGGCTGTCCCAAGAGCCTCCGCGGTGTGAGTCAATCATCGGCGTGAACGTCGAGGCAGTGCAGGGAACACAGGATCCTCTGGAATGGACTGAGACATCTGGGGGACTCTTGGAATGGTGGGACTACCCTGGAGTTCCTCTCGCCTTTCCTGTTGAAAGCGCCTCATCTGGAGATGCGATGGGAACACTGGGAATTCTCTCCCGACAAAGTAGGGAAAGGATCCCTAATCTCCAGCTATGAGGCGGAACCGGGGCTCCTCTGGATGTGGGCGGGAACCTCGTGCTTCCTCTCGAGTGGAGACGGGTATGTCGGGGAACTTCTTGAGTTGCAACAAGGGTGTGAAGGACCCTTTGGAAGTTCCAGAGGTTAGGTGTGATTAGCCTCGAAACGCCTCAGCGGAAATGGGCCTCATCTCGCCTGGAGGGGAGAACCTCCTGGATTTTCTCGACTTGTGGCACGTGCTCTCGAGTTACGACGGGGACGTCAGGGACCCGCTCTGGTGGCCTCAGGAAAGGCCAGTCACATTGCAAGGTTTTAGGGGGCCACTCGGGATTCCTCTCAGGTCGATGCCGGGGCCTAAGACCTTGTGTGGAGTTGAAGCCGGAACCTGAGGATTCCTCTCCAGTGCTGACATGGATCTTGGGGTACTTCTGGAGTCTGCCCAGAGAAGTCAGTCCTCGGCTCGAAGTGGGGCATGCACGTGCGCTTTCCTCCCGCGCGGTAGCCGCAGTGTCAGGCTTCCCGTCACGTCAGTCAAGGAATTTGTGGCTTCCCTCAAGACTTTCTCACGAGGCTTTCCCACAAGGCTGTCCACGTGCCACAGTGGTGTGAGTAGATCCTCGGCCTGAAAGTCGAGCAGAGCAGGGAAAACAGGTTCCTCTGGTATGGACTGAGACATCTGCGGGACTCTTGGAATGTTGGAAGGACCCTGGAGTTTCTCTTGCCTTTCCTGTGGAGGGAGCATCCTCCTGACATGCGACGGGGAACGGCGGGAAGTCTTTCCCGATGAAGCAAGGAAAGGATCCTCATCTCGAGCTACGAGGCTGAAACGGGGCTGCTCTGGATCTGGGAGGGACCCTCATGCTTCCTCTCAAGTGGAGACGGGTATGTCGGGAAACTTCTTTAGTGGCAACAAGGGTGTGAAGGACCTTTGGAAGTGCCAGAGATAAGGTGTGATTAGCCGTGAGACTCCTCCACGGAAATGGGCCTCCTCTCACATGGAGGGAGAACCTCCTGGATTTCTCGAGTTGCAGCAGGTGCTCTCGACTTACGACGGGCACCTACGGGACCCGCTCTGGTGGCCTCAGAAAAGGCCAGTCCCATGCGAGTTGCTAGGGTGACTCTCGGGATTCCTCTCCCATCGATGCTGGGGCTTAAGTCCTTGTGTAGAGTCGGGCCAGAACCTGAGGATTCTCTCCAGTGCTGACATGGATCTTGGAGTAATTCTGGAGTCTCCACAGGGCAGTCAGTCCTGGCTCGAGTGGGGGCATGCACGAGCGCTTTCTCCGAGCTGTAGCAGCAGTGTCTCACTTCCGGCGCGTGGATCAAGGGATCGGTGGCTTTCCCTCGAGACTTTCCCACAGGGCTGTACCTCGTGAAACCGTGGTGTGAGTCGATCCTCGCTTGAAAGTCGAGGCAGTACAGGGAAAACAGTTTCCTCTAGAATGGACTGAGACATCTGGGGGACTCTAGGAATGGTGGCACGACCCTGAGTTCCTCTCACCTTTCTGTAGAGAGCGCCTCCTCTTGAGATTCGTCGGGAACACCGGGAATTCTTTCCCGAACAAGTAGGAAAGTATCCGTCATCTCGAGCTCCATGCGGAAACGAGCTCCTCTGGATGTTTGATGACCCTCGTGCTTCCTCTCGAGTGGAGACGGGTATGTCGGGGAACTTCTTGTGTTTCAGCTAGGGTGTGAAGGACCCTTTGGAAGTTCCAGAGCTTAAGTGTGATTAGCCTCGAGACGCTCAGCGGAAATGGGCCTCATCTCGCCTGGAGGGCAGAACCTCCTGAATTTTCTCGAGTTGTGGCAGGTGCTCTCAACTTACGACGGGGACTCAGGGACCCGCTCTCGTGGCCTCAGGAAAGTCCAGTCCCCATGGGAGTTGCTAGGGGGCCTCTCGGATTCCTCTCCCGTCGATGCCGGGGTCTAAGACCTTGTGTGGAGTCCGGGCCTGAACCTGAGGATTCCTCTCCAGTGCTGACAAGGAACTTCGGGTTCTACTGGAGTCTCCACAGGGGAGTCAGTCCTCGGCTCGAGATGGGGCATGCACAATCGCTTTCCTCCGAGCTGTAGCAGCAGTGTCATGCTTCCTGTCACGTGAATCACGTTATCTGTGGCTTTCCCTCGAGGCTTTCCCACGAATTTGTTTTCCCTACACTGCCTCGAGTTTGACGCAGAGGATCTACTCCCACCACAATGGCACGAGGAACAGCCCTGTGGGAAAGCATCTTGGCGAAAGCCTCGTGGGAAAGCCTCGAGAAAAAGCACAGATCCCTTGATCCAGCGGACGGGAAGCATGAACTGCTGTTACAGCTTCGGGAGGAAAGCACACGTGAATAGCCCCCACTAAAAGAAGAGGACTGATTCCCTTGGGAGACTCCAGAAGTACCCAGGATCCATGTCAGCACTGGAGAAGAATCCTCAGGTTCAGGCCCGGACTCCACACAAGGTTTTAGGCCCCGCATCGACGGAAGAGTAAACCCGAGAGGCCCTAGCAACTCGCACGGTGTCTGGCCTTTCCTGAAGGCACCAGAGCGGGTCCCTGAGGTCCCGGTCGTAGGTCGAGAACAACTGCCGCGTCTCGAGAAAATCAAGGAGGTCCTCCCTCCAGGAGAGATGAGGCCCATTCCCACTGAGGCGTCTTGAGGCTAATCACACCTAAACTCTGAACTTCCAAAGGGTCCTTCACATCCTTGTTGCAACTCAAAAATTTCCCCGACATACCCGTCTCCACCCGAGAGGAAGCACGAGGGTCCCGCCCACATCAAAGGAGCCCCGTTTCCACCACTTAGCTCGAGATGACGGATCGTTTCCCTGCTTGGTCTGTAAAGAATTTCCAGCGTTCCCAGCGCATCTCAAGATGAGACGCTCTCTACAGGAAAGGCGAGAGGAACTCCACGGTCGGGCCAACATTCCAAGAGTCCCCCAGATGTCTCAGTCCATTCCAGGGAAACCTGTATTAACTGCACTGCCTCGACTTTCACGCCGAGGATCGACACACTCCACGGTGGCACGTGGGATAGCCCTGTGGGAAAGCCTCGTGGGAAAGCCTCGTGGGAAAGCCTCGAGGGAAAGCCACAGATCCCTTGATCCACGCGAAGGGGAAGCGTGACACTGCTGCTAACAGCTCGGGAGGAAAGCGCACAGTGCATGCCCCACTCGAGACGAGGGCTGACTCCCCTGGGGAGACTCCAGAAGTACTCCAAGATCCATGTTAGCACTGGAGAGGAATCCTCAGGTTCCTGCTACAGACTCCACACAAGGTCTTAGGACCCGGCATCGACGGGAGAGGTATCCCGAGAGGCCCCCGAGCAACTCGCATGGGGACTGGCCTTTCCTGAGGCCACCAGAGCGGGTCCCTGAGGTCCCTTCGTAAGTCGATAGCACCTGCCGCAACTCGAGAAAATCCAGGAGGTTCTCCCCTCCAGGCGAGATGAGGCCCATTTCCGCTGAGGCGTCTCGAGGCTAATCACACCTAACCTCTGGAACTTCCAAAGGGTCCTTCCCACCCCTGCTGCACCTCAAGAAGTTCCCGACATATCGTCTCCACTCGAGAGGAAGCACGAGAGTCCCGCCCACATCCAGAGGAGGCCCCGTTTCTGCCTCATAGTTCGGGAGGAGGGATCCTTTTTCTGCGTGGTCGGGAAAGAATTTCCGGTGTTGCCCGTCGCATCTCAAGAGGAGGCGCTCTGCACAGGAAAGGCGAGAGAAATCCAGGTTTGTGCCACCATTCCCAGAGTGCCCAAGATGTCTCAGTCCATTCACTGCCTCGACTTTCAAGGCCGAGTATCGACTCACACCACGGTGGCACGTGGACAGCCCTGTGCGAAAGCCTCCTGGGAAAAGCCTCGTGGGAAAGCCTCGAGGGAAGGCCACTGATCCCTTGATCCTCGCGAAGGGAAGCATGACACTGCTGCTACTGCTCGGAAGGAAAGCACAGGTGCATGCCCCCACTCGAGACGAGGACTGACTCCCCTGGGGAGACTCCAGAAGTACCCCAAGATCCATGTCAGCACTGGAGAGGAATCCTCAGGTTCTGGCACCGACTTTACACAAGGTCGTAGTCGCCGGCATTGACGGGAGAGAAATCCCGAGAGGCCCCTGAGCAACTCGAATGGTGACTGGCATTTCGTGAGGCCACCAGAGCGGGTCCCTTAGGTCCCCGTGGTAAGTCGAGAGCACCTGCCGCACCTCGAGAAAATCCAGGAGGTTCTCCCCTCCAAGCGAGATGAGGCCAATTTCCGCTGAGGCGTCTGGATGCTAATCATACCTAACCTCTGGAACTTTCAAAGGGTACTTCACACCCTTGCTGCAACTCAACAAGTTCCCCGACATACCCGACTCCACTCGAGAGGAAGCACGAGAGTCCCGCCCAGATCCAGAGGAGCCCCGTTTCCGCCTCCTAGCTCGTAGGAGGGATCGTTTCCCTGCGTGGTGGGGAAAGAATTCCCGGCAGTCCGGTCGAATCTCAAGAGGAGGCGCTCTCCACCAGAAAGGCGAGAGGAACTCCAGGGACGTGCCACCATTCGCAGAGTCCCCCAGATGTCTCGTCCACTCCAGGGAAAACTGTTTTCCCTGCACTGCCTCCACTTTCAAGCCGAGGATTGACTAACACCATGGTGGCACGTGGGACAGCCATGTGGGAAAGCCTCGTGGGAAAGCCTAGTGGGAAAGCCTCGAGGGAAAGCCACTGATCCCTTGATCCACGCGAAGGGATGCGGGACACTGCTGCTACAGCTC
The DNA here is from genome assembly GCF_001704415.2 of Capra hircus. NCBI lineage: Eukaryota > Metazoa > Chordata > Mammalia > Artiodactyla > Bovidae > Capra > Capra hircus. The sequence continues at coordinate 7,308 of NW_017212363.1, forward strand.
GGGAGGAAAGCGTACGTGCATGCCCCCACTTGAGACGAGGACTGACTCCCCTGAGGAGACTCCAGAAGTACCCCAGGATACATGTCAGCACTGGAGAGGAATCCTCAGTTTCCGGCACCGAATCCACACAAGGTCTTAGGGCCCGGCATCGACGGTAGAGGAATCCCAGGGCCCCCGAGTAACTCGCATGGGGACTGGCATTTCCTGAGGCCACCAGAGCGGGTCCCTAAGGTCCCCATAGTAAGTCGAGAGCACCTGCCGCAACTCGAGAAAATCAGGAGGTTCTCCCCTCCAGGCGAGTTGAGACCCATTTCCTCTGAGGTGTCTCAAGGCTAATCACACCTAAGCTCTGGAACTTCCAAAGAGTCCTTCACACCCTTGCTGCAACTCAAGAAGTTCCCCGACATATCCGTCTCCACTCGAGAGGAAGCACGAGAGTCCCGCCCACATCCAGAGGAGCCCCGTTTCCGCCTCATAGCTCGAGAGGAGGGATCCTTTCCCTGCGTGGTCGGGAAAGAATTCCTGGCATTCCCGTCGCATCTAAAGAGGAGGCGCTCTCCACAGGAAAGGTGAGAGGAACTCCCGGGTCGTGCCACCATTCCCAGAGTCCCCCAGATGTCTCAGTCCATTCCAGGGAAACCTGTTTTCCGTGCACTGCCTCGACTTTCAAGCCGAGGATCGACTGACACCATGGTGGCACGTGGGACAGCCCTGTGGGAAAGCCTCGTGAGAAAGCCTCGGGGCAAGCCTCGGACAAGCCACTGATCCCTTGATCCACTCGACAGGAAGCGTGACACTGCTGCTACTGCTCGGGAGGAAAGCGCACGTGCATGCCCCCACTTGAGACGAGGACTGACTCCCCTGGGGAGACTCCAGAAGTAACCCAAGATCCATATCAGCACTGGAGAGAAATCCTTAGGTTCCGGCAACGACTCCACACAAGGTCTTAGGCCCCGGCATTGAAGGGAGAAGAATCCCGAGAGGCCTCGGAGACTCGCATGGGGACTGGCATTTCCTGAGGCCACCAGAGCGGGTCCCTGAGGTCCCCGTCGTAAGTCGAGAGCACCTGCCGCAACTCGAGAAAATCCAGGAGGTTCTCCCCTCCAGGCGAGATGAGGCCCATTTCCGCTGAGGCGTCTCGAGGCTAATCACACCTAACTTCTGGAACTTGCAAAGGGTCCTTCACACCCTTGCTGCAACTCAAGAAGTTCCCCGACATACCCGTCTCCATTCGAGAGGAAGCACGAGAGTCCCGCCCACATCCAGAGGAACTCCGTTTCCGCCTCATAGCTCGGGAGGAGGGATCCTTTCCCTGCGTGGTCGGGAAAGAATTCCTGGCGTTCAAGTCGCAACTCAAGAGGAGGCGCTCTTCTCATGAAAGGTGAGAGAAACTCCAGGGTCGTGCCACCATTTCCAGAGTCCCCCAGATGTCTCAGTCCATTCCTGGGAATCCTGTTTTCTCTGCAGTGCCTCGACTTTCAAGCCGAGGATCGACTCACACCATGGTGGCACGTGGGAGAGCCCTGTGGGAAAGCCTCGTGGGAAAGCCTCGAGGGAAAGCCACTGTCCCTTGATCCACGTGAAGGGAAGCGTGACACTGCTGCTACAGCTCGGGAGGAAAGCGAACGTGCGTGCTCCCACTCGAGACGAGGACTGACTCCCCTGGGGAGACTCCAGAAGTACCCCAAGATCCATGTCAGCACTGGAGAGGAATCCTCAGGTTCCGGCACTGATTTCGCACAAGTTCTTAGGCCCTGGCATCGACGGCAGAGGAATCCCGAGACGACCCCGAGCAACTCGCAAGGGAACTGGCCTTTCCTGAGGCCACCAGAGCGGGTCCCTGAGGTCCCCGTCGTAAGTCGAGAGCACCTGCCGCAACTCGGGAAAATCCAGGAGGTTCTCCTCTCCAGGCGAGATGAGGCCCATTTCCGCTGAGGTTTCTCGAGGCTAATCACACCTAACCTCTGGAACTCCAAAGGGTCCTTCACATCCTTGCTGCAACTCAAGAAGTTCCCCGACATACCCATCTCCACTCGAGAGGAAGCACGAGAGTCCCGCCCACGTCCAGAGGAGCCCCGTTTCCGCCTCATAGCTCGAGAGGAGTGATCCTTTCCCTGCGTGGTCGGGAAAGAATTCCCGGCGTTCCCGGCGCAACTCAAGAGGAGGCGCTCTCTTCGGGAAGGGTGACATTAACTCCAGGGTCGTACCACCATTCCCAGAGTCCCCCAGATGTCTCAGTCCATTCCAGGGAAACCTGTTTTCCCTGCACTGCCTCCACTTTCAAGCCGAGGATCGACTCACACCACGGTGGCCCGTGGGACAGCCCTGTGTGAAAGCCTCGTGGGAAAGCCTCGATGGAAAGCCACAGATCCATTTTCCACTCGACGGGAAGCGTGACACTGCTGCTAGAGCTCGGGAGGAAAGCGAACGTGCATGCCCCCACTCGAGAAAAGGACTGACTCCCCTAGGGAGACTCCCGAAGTACCCCAAGATCCATTTCAGGACTTCAGAGGAATGCTCAGTTTCCGGCACTGACTCCACACAAGGTATTAGGCCCCGGCATCGACGGGAGAGGAATCCCGAGAGGCCCTCGGGCAACACACATGGGGACTAGCCTTTCTTGACGCCACCAGAGCGGGTCCCTGAGGTCCCAGTCTTAAGTCTAGAGCACCTGCCGCAACTCGAGAAAATCCAGGAGGTTCTCCCCTCCAGGCGAGATGAGCCCATTTGGGCTGACGCGTCTCGAGGCTAATCACACCTAACCTCTGGAACTTCCAAAGGGTCCTACCCACCCTGGCTGCAACTCAAGAAGTTCCCCGACATACCCGTCTCCACTTGAGAGGAAGTACGAGAGTTCCGCCCACATCCAGAGCAGCCCCGTTTCCGCCTCCTAGCTCGAGAGGAGGGATCCTTTCCCTGCGTGGTCGGGAAAGAATTCCCGGCGTTCCGTCGCATCTCAAGAGGAGGCGCTCTCCACAGGAAAGGCGAGAGGAACTCCAGGGTCGTGCCACCATTCCCAGAGTCCCCCAGATGTCTCAGTCCATTCCAGGGAAACCTGTTTTCCCTGCACTGCCTCGACTTTCAAGCCGAGGATCGACTCACACCATGGTGGCACGTGGGAGAGCCCTGTGGGAAAGCCTCGTGGGAAAGCCTCGAGGGAAAGCCACTGATCCCATGATCCACGCGACGGGAGGGTGACACTGCTGCTACAACGCGGGAGGAAAGCGCACGTGCATGCCCCACTGAGAGTAGGACTGACTCCCCTGGGGAGACTCCAGAAGTACCCTAAGATCCATGTCAGCACTGGAGTAGAATCCTCAGGTTCCAGCACCGACTCCACACAAGGTCTTAGACCCCGGCATCGAAGGGAGAGGAATCCCAAGAGGCCCCCGAGCTACTCGCATGGGGACTGGCCTTTCCTGAGGCCACAAGAGCAGGTCCCTGAGGTCCCCGTCTTAAGTCGAGAGCACCTGCAGCAACTCGAGAACATCCAGGAGGTTCTCCCCTCCAGGCTAGATGAGGCCCATTTCCGCTGAGGCGTCTCGAGGCTAATCACACCTAACCTCTGGAACTTCCAAAGGGTCCTTCACACGCTTGCTGCAACTCAAGAAGTTCCCCGACATACCAGTCTCCACTCGAGAGGAAGCACGAGGGTCCCGCCCACATCCAGAGGAGCCTGGTTTCCACCTCGTAGCTTGAGATTAGGGATTCTTTTCCTGCTTCGTCTGGAAAGAATTCCCGGCTTTCCTGTCGCATCTCAAGAAGAGGCGCTCTCAACAGGAAAGGCGAGAGAAACCCCAGTGTCGTGCCACAATTCCAAGGGACCCCCAGATGTCTCAGTCCATTCCAGAGGAACTTGTTTTCCCTGCACTGCCTCTACTTTCACGCCGAGGATCCACTCACTCCACCATGGCATGTCCCACGTGGGACAGCCCTGTGGGAAAGCCTCGTCGGAAAGCCTCGAGGGAAAGCCACAGATCCCTTGATCCCCGCGACGGGAAGTGTGACACTGCCGCTACAGTTCGTGAGGAAAGCTCACGTGCATGCCCCCACACGAGATGAGCACTGACTCCCCAGGAGAGACTCCAGAAGTACCCCAAGATCCATGTCAGCACTGGAGAGGAATCCTCAGGTTCCAGCCCCGACTCCACACAAGGTCTTAGGCCCGACATCGACGGGAGAGGAATCCCGAAAGGCCCCCTTGCAACTCCCATGGGCACTGGCCTTTCCTGAGGCCACCAGAGCGGGTCCCTGAGGTCCCCGTCGTAACTCGAGAGACCCTGCCCAACTCTAGAAAATCCAGGAGGTTCTCCGCTCCAGGCGAGATGAGGCCCATTTCCTCTGAGGCGTCTGGAGGCTCATCACACCTAAACTCTGGAAATTCAAAAGGGTCCTTGCTGCAACTCAAGAAGTTCCCCGACATACCCGTCTCCACTCGAGAGGAAGCACGAGGGTCCCGCCCACATCCAGAGGAACCCCGTTTCCGCCTGGTAGCTCGAGATGATCCTATCCTGCTTAGTCAGGAAAGATTTTTCAGCGTTCCCGTGGCCTCTCAAGAGCAAGGGCTCTCAATAGGAAAGGCGAGAGGAACTCCAGGGTCGTGCCACCATTCCAAGAGTCCCCCAGATATCTCAGTCCATTTCAGAGGAACCTGTTTTCCCGCAATGCCTCGACTTTCACGCCGAGGATCCACTCACACCATGGTGGCACGTGGGACAGCCCTGTGGGAAAGCCTCGTGGGAAAGCCACAGATCCCTTGATCCCCGCGACGGGAAGCGTGACACATCTGCTACACTGTCCCTGAGGTCACGGTCGTATGTCGAGAGCACCTGCCACAACTCGAGAAAATCCAGGAGGTTCTCTGCTCCAGTCGAGATGAGGCCCATTTTCTCTGCGGTGTCTCGAGAGTAATCACACCTAAACTCTGGAACTTCCAAAGGGTCCTACACACCCTTGCTACAACTCAGGAGGTTCCCCCGATATACCCGTCTCTACTCCAGAGGAAGCAGGAGGGTCCGGCCTCCTCCCAGAGGAGCTCCGTTTCCGCCTCCAATCTCGAGATGAGGGATCCTTCCCTGCTTCCTCGGGAAAGAATTCCCAACGTTTCCGACGCATCTCAAGAGGAGGCGCGCTGCACAGGAAAGGCGAGGAGGAACTCCATGGGTCGTGCCACCATTCCAAGTGCCCCCAGATGTCTCCGTGCTTTCCAGAGGATCTGTTTTCCCCTGCAATGCTTCGACTTTCACTGCCGAGGATCGACTCACACCATGGTAGCACGTGGGAGCAGCCCTGTGGGAAAGCCTCGTGGGAAAGCTCGAGGAAAGCCACAGATCCCTTTGATCCCACCGGACTGGGAAGCGTGACACTGCTGCTACAGCTCGGGAGGAAAGCGCACGTGCATGCCCCCACTCGAGACGAGGACTTGACTCCCCTGGGGAGACTCCAGAAGTACCCCAAGATGCATGTCAGCCCTGGAGAGGAATCCTCAGGTTCCGGCCCCGACTCCACACAAGGTCTTAGGCCCTCGGCATCGACGGGAGAGGAACAGCGACAGGCCCTCTAGCAACTCGCATGGGGACTGGCCTTTCCTGAGGTCACCAGAGCGGGTCCATGAGGTCCCCGTCGTAAGTCAAGAGCACCTGCCGCAACTCGGTAAAATCCAGGAGGTTCTCCCCTGCAGGCGAGATGAGGCCCGTTTCCACTGGAGGTGTCTCGAGGCTAATCACACTTGACCTGCTGGAAATTCCAAAGAGTCTTTCACAGCCATGCTGCAACTCAAGAAGTTCCCCGACATACCCGTCTCCACTCAAGAGGAAGCACGAGGGTCCCGGCCACATCCAGAGGAGCTCCGTTTCCGGCTCGTAGCTCGAGAGGACGGATCCTTTCCCTGCTTGGTCGGGAAAGAATTCCCGGCATTCCCATCGCATCTCAAGAGGAGGCGCTCTCCAAAGGAAAGGGGAGAGGAACTGCAGGGTCGTGCCACCATTCCAAGACTCCCCCAGATATCTCAGTCCGTTCCACAGGAACCTGTTTTCCCTGCACTGCCTCGGCTTTCACGCCGAGGATCGACTCACACCACCGTGACACGTGGGACAGCCCTGTGGGCAAAGCCTCGTGGGAAAGACTCGAGGGAAAGCCACAGATCCCTTGGTCCACGCAAGGGGAAGCGTGACACTGCTGCTACAGCATGGGAGGAAAGGGCACGCTCATGCCCCACTCGAGACGAGGCCTGACTCCTTTGTGGAGACTCCAGAAGTACCCCAAAATCCATGTCAGCACTGGAGAGGAATCCTCAGCTTCCGGCCCCGACTCCACACAAGGTCTTAGGCCCCAGGCATCGACGGGAGAGGAATCACGAGAGGCCCCCTAGCAACACGCATGATAACTGGCCTTTCCTGTGGCCGCCAGAGCGGGTCCCTGAATCCCCGTCGTAACTCGAGAGCACCTGCTGAAACTCGGGAATATCCAGGAGCCTCTCCATTCCAGGCGACATGAGTCCCATTTCCGCTGAGGCATCTCGAGACTAACCACACCTAACCTCTGGAACTTCCAAAGGGTCCTTCACACCCTTGCTGCAACTCAAGAAGTTCCCCAACATACCCGTTCCTCTTCACGTTCTGCCATAATTGGTGAAGATGTCATCTTGCATATGTATCTATCAGATATTTCTATGCAGAGTCATCATGATGCTGGGATGGGATACATAAGCTGGAATCAGATTGCCAGTAGAATATCAATAAACTTAGATATGCAGATGACACCACCATTATGGCAGAACGTGAAGAGGAACGGGTATGTTGGGGAACTTCTTGAGTTGCAGCAAGGGTGTGAAGGACCCTTTGGAAGTTCCAGAGGTTAGGTGTGGTTAGTCTCGAGATGCCTCAGCGGAAATGGGACTCATGTCGCCTGGAATGGAGAGGCTCCTGGATATTCCCGAGTTTCAGCAGGTGCTCTCGAGTTACGACGGGGATTCAGGGACCCGCTCTGGCGGCCGACAGGAAAGGCCAGTTATCATGCGTGTTGCTAGGGGGCCTCTCGTGATTCCTCTCCCGTCGATGCCTGGGGCCTAAGACCTTGTGTGGAGTCGGGGCCGGAAGCTGAGGATTCCTCTCCAGTGCTGACATGGATTTTGGGGTACTTCTGGAGTCTCCACAAAGGAGTCAGGCCTCGTCTCGAGTGGGGGCATGAGCGTGCCCTTTCCTCCCATGCTGTAGCAGCAGTGTCACGCTTCCCCTAGCGTGGACCAAGGGATCTGTGGCTTTCCCTCGAGTCTTTCCCACGAGGCTTTGCCACAGGGCTGTCCCACGTGTCACGGTGGTGTGAGTCGATCCTCGGCGTGAAAGCCGAGGCAGTGCAGGGAAAACAGGTTCCTGTGGAACGGACTGAGATATCTGGGGGAGTCTTGGAATGGTGGCACGACCCTGCAGTTCCTCTCCCCTTTCCTTTGGAGAGCGCCTCCTCTTGAGATGCGATGGGAATGCCGGGAATTCTTTCCCGACCAAGCAGGGAAAGGATCCGTCCTCTCGAGCGACGAGCCGGAAACGGAGCTCCTCTGGATGTGGCCGGGACCCTCGTGCTTCCTCTTGAGTGGAGACGGGTATGTCGGGGAACTTCTTGAGTTGCAGCAATGGCTGTGAAAGACTCTTTGGAATTTCCAGCAGGTCAAGTGTGATTAGCCTCGAGACACCCCCGTGGAAACGGGCCTCATCTCGCCTGCAGGGGAGAACCTCCTGGATTTTACCGAGTTGCGGCAGGTGCTCTTGACTTACGACGGGGACCTCATGGACCCGCTCTGGTGACCTCAGGAAAGGCCAGTCCCCATGCGAGTTGCTAGAGGGCCTGTCGCTGTTCCTCTCCCGTCGATGCGAGGGCCTAAGACCTTGTGTGGAGTCGGGGCCGGAACCTGAGGATTCCTCTCCAGGGACTGACATGCATCTTGGGTACTTCTGGAGTCTCCCCAGGGGAGTAAGTCCTTCGTCTCGAGTGGGGGCATGCACGTGCGCTTTCCTCCCGAGCTGTAGCAGCAGTGTCACGCTTCCCATCGGGTGGATCAAGGGATCTGTGGCTTTCCCTACGAGGCTTTCCACGAGGCTTTCCCACAGGGCTCTCCCACGTGCCACCGTGGTGTGAGCCGATCCTCGGCATGAAAGTCGAAGCAGTGCAGGGAAAACAGGGATCCTCTGGAATGGACGGAGACATCTGGGGGCACTTGGAATGGTGGCACGACCCATGAGTTCCTCTCGCCTTTCCTGTGCAGCGCGCCTCCTCTTGAGATGCGTCGGAAACGTTGGGAATTCTTTCCCGAGGAAGCAGGGAAGGATCCCTCATCTCGAGATTGGAGGCGGAAACGGAGCTCCTCTGGAGGAGGCCGGACCCTCGTGCTTCCTCTGGAGTGGAGACGGGGGTATATCGGGGAACCTCTGAGTTGTAGCAAGGGTGTGTAGGACCCTTTGGAAGTTCCAGAGTTTAGGTGTGATTACTCTCGAGACGCCGCAGAGAAAATGGGCCTCATCTCGACTGGAGCAGAGAACCTCCTGGATTTCTCGAGTTGCGGCAGGTGCTCTCGACATACGACCGTGACCTCAGGGACAGTGTAGCAGATGTGTCACGCTTCCCGTCGCGGGGATCAAGGGATCTGTGGCTTTCCCACGAGGCTTTCCCACAGGGCTGTCCCACGTGCCACCATGGTGTGAGTGGATCCTCGGCGTGAAAGTCGAGGCATTGCGGGGAAAACAGGTTCCTCTGAAATGGACTGAGATATCTGGGGGACTCTTGGAATGGTGGCGACCCTGGAGTTCCTCTCGCCTTTCCTATTGAGAGCCCTTGCTCTTGAGAGGCCACGGGAACGCTGAAAAATCTTTCCTGACTAAGCAGGATAGGATCCTCATCTCGAGCTACCAGGCGGAAACGGGGTTCCTCTGGATGTGGGCGGGACCTCGTGCTTCCTCTCGAGTGGAGACGGGTATGTCGGGGAACTTCTTGAGTTGCAGCAAGGACCCTTTTGAATTTCCAGAGTTTAGGTGTGATGAGCCTCCAGACGCCTCAGAGGAAATGGGCCTCATCTCGCCTGGAGGGAGAACCTCCTGGATTTTCTAGAGTTGGGCAGGGTCTCTCGAGTTACGACGGGGACCTCAGGGACCGCTCTGGTGGCCTCAGGAAAGGCCAGTGCCCATGGGAGTTGCAAGGGGCCTTTCGGGATTCCTCTCCCGTCGATGTCGGGCCTAAGATGATGATGGGGGAGTCGGGCTGGAAACCTGAGGATTCCCTCCCAGTGCTGACATGGATCTTGGGTACTTCTGGAGTCTCTCCTGGGGAGTCAGTGCTCATCTCGTGTGGGGGCATGCAGTGAGCTTTCCTCACGAACTGTAGCAGCAGTGTCACACTTCCCGTCGCG
>NW_017212364.1:0-16701 GCF_001704415.2 Capra hircus
TCCCCCCGGAGCACTCTCTGTTGCTCCCCCGGAGTGACTTAAGTCACTCCCCCCCGGAGTACTTTCGGGTACTCCCCAGTGTTGAGTGTTCGGACGGCTAGGACCCCACTCAGGGTGCCGCGGAACCCCCTGTAGGATAGACAGGTGAGGACGAGTGGGAAGTGTTTCAAGGGTTTAGAAGAAAACTGGTGCTCTAGAGGTTGAAAAGAAACCTGCTATCTTAGGGTTTAAAACAAAACCCCCCTTGGCTAAGGTAAAACCTTTTTGTCAAGGCAGACTTTTCTATTAACTCTTAATTTTCTGACACGGGTAACAATGACTCAAAACAATGACACCTCTTTATACAAGTAATTTTGTAACTGTTAAACAAAAAGACAAATTAAAGATTAAAAGGCTAGTGTTACGAGACCAATGTCCTTGGTTTCCAGAAAAGAGATTTAGATACTTGGATAAAGGTAATAAAACAGCTAAAAACTAATTATACTTTGCATGGGCCTGTAAATGCTTTTGCTCTGTAAAATATTATTACAAATGTTCTGGACCCCCCGTCATGAGGCTGTTAGTTAGATAGCCTATGGGAGAGACTATAGCAGTGGATCGTAGTGGGTCTCCACCTATTACGCAGATCATATTTTTCTGCCATTGGCAAAACAAAAGGAGAGAGACTGTACTCTTCCTCCCGAGGAAGGAGGGTGCTTATAGGACGCAGCGGCCGAGCGCCCTGGAGAGCCCCCTCCCCCTCTACACAAACCAAACCTTTAAAAAAGTTGTCTTATTTAAGGCGACCACTGCAACCTCTGCTTGCGCCTCCCCAGGGCTTAAGAACTCCCCACTTTATATCCAAAGCCTCCCAGAACATTGCTTAAGTTTGAAAACGATAGTGACAATATTTTTGAGCAAAAGAGCTTTTAAAACAGAGCTTGCTCCTTGCATAAAATCCCCTCAGGAGGGGCCTCACCCAACAAAAAAAAAAAAAAAGGAAGAAAAAACAGGAAAAAAAAGAGAAAATATTCGTAATAAAAAGGACTTTACAAATGCAAAATGTTTCTCTTGAGGCCAAATAGAACATTTTTTGCCAAAATGTCTTGCTAAACAGAGATAACAAGCCGTACCAAACAACCCCAGGTAGCTCAGGCCTGGACCTCAGTTCCACCACCTTAATAATAATAGCTCCTGACTCAGATTCCAGTGGCTAGTCCCCTGCCTGAGGACATTGTAAGACTTGTGCTGGGGCATAGCTTGCTTCTTTTTCAAAAAATTTCGGTAGTGTCTTGTGTAGTAAATTCTGATTATACTAAAAAAATTGAAGTTTTGATATCGCCACCTGCTAAAACTGTGCAATTAAAATTAAAAAATAGCACAGCTTTTGCTTTTACCTTATTACCAGACAGAAAAACCAGACAAAAAAAGCCCCAGAGGATCTAGATCTAGCTTTTTGGGTGCAAAAAATTGCAGTTCTAGGCCTTTAAAAGATTTTTTAAAGATATAAAATGTCATGGCTGTTAGACAATAGACAAACGTTTCTTACATTGCTGAGAGACTAGCGCAGCTCCTGGCCAACATATACTACTGAAAAAGATGGTGGGATTAGAAAAGGTGGTTTGCAGGATAAAATGCATTAGAGTAAGAGTGAGAGAGAGTTTAAACCTTGGTGAATAGTGAGCTCCCGTTGCTGGAAGTATTCAAGCAAGATTAAATGGTTACTTGTCATCTAAAAGGCTATAGACCAGATTTGGGTTATAAAAAGATCATTAAAAAAGCTTTTCTTGCTTCTTATATTTGGGTCTGCCAAAAGTTTTAAAACTGATAACTGTCCTTTAAAGCTGCTGAGAGATTGTTTACTAACTTTAAATGATTTCCAAAAATTATTAGGTGATATTAATTGGATATGCCCACATTTAAAACTGACTTTGTTAGATTTAAAGCCTTTTGTTTGATTGCTGAAAAATAACAATCCTAATCCCAGTTCTAAGAAAAAGTTGACTAGTGTGACACAGTTGGCTTTCGTAAAGTGAATGAGGCTTTAAATGATCAGTTAATTAAGATTAATATTGCCAAAAAAGGAGATTAAATTATTCTTGCCACAAAATGTATACCTACAGGATGCTTGTGACAAGAAGGCCATTGGTTCCATCTAATGACCCCCAAAAATAGTTTTATCTTATCCCAACTTGGTGGAACAATGGCCTCTGCCTAAGAAAAAAATTACTGCCATATTAATTTAAAAGATTAATTCAAGCATACTGATTTATTAAATTGTTTAGTAAAGAGCCATCAAAAATTGTAATTCCATATAACAAAAAACAACTTGATGCTTTTCAAATGTTGATGATTGGCAGATTGCTATAGGAAATTCTTGTGACAGATCTTGCATCATTTACCCTCACGTGCTTTGTTAATTCAAAAATTAAAAAAGGAGAAATTAAGTATAGTTTTCCCCATCAGATTTTACAACATGTTCCTTTGTAATAAGTTAAATGCTGATTCGTTGAACAGTAAAATAAAAAGCCATTGGTAAAGCAAAAAGATCTCCAGATAACAAAAAGATCCCGACCAGAATTTGCTGCGGTCGAGGAAGTGTTTATATTTTTTCCACAGGGTGCAGATTCGTCAATTTGGATCCCGGACAGACTGATTCACCACAAAAGAAAAAGGGAACTTCTCTGCCGCCACCGCCGCGGGAAACAGCCGTGCACCAAAAGCTGCGGCGGGGCCAGCCTGACTGACGAACCCATGCACCGCACTCGCAGCCCCGTAACAGCGCCAGTGTCAGAGGCGGGGTGAAGGCCGCTGCTCCACGGCAGAAGACAAAAGAAACATCAAGATCCCGGCGCGACTAACAGCTGCTGCAGCGCAAACTCCAACCAGAAAATGACTCTATTTACTCTATTTGGCTTGTCTATCCTCTCCTTATGTCTTCTTTTCACCAATGATTCCAGAAAACTTAAGGTACCTAATGTAGCGACTTGTGAACCATGATGTTTTCATCTTGTTTAACTCCTCAAAGTAATGTCTGCTCTTTGTGGTTTTAAAGATGTCCTGTAACTGTAACAACTTATTGATATGATAATTATGTTCTTCTGTGTTACAATAACTGTTATTGTTACTTGGAGCGGTCATTGACTCAACAAGTGTAAATGCCCAATATGTTAAAAAATCAAGTTTTAGGTGTTTTGAACAGCTCAGATATTAGTTAACTTAGGGAAACTGCATAACCAGATTCAGACCTTGGAACACTCCGATTAGATTTTACCACCGCAGGAGAAGCCAATGACTTTTTCCACACTTTCTCTAACTTCATTTCTGGAAAGACTATTCTGTCTACTCTTTATAATCTTGCTCCTCGTAATCATTCTTCCCTGTATTGGTCTAGATTCTTCGGCAGAGCATTCGGAATCTCGCGACCGAACTGCACCTGATTTTAAACATAAATAATTAATTATTTAAATAAAAAAGGGTGAGATGCTGGGAGCCAGTGTGAGGAATCCCGCCCGTGACAAGGTCATGAGGAAAGAAGCTGACATACGCAAGGCGTGCTCAGACTTCAGGATCCTCTGGAAATTCCTAAGCACGTACCCCAACAAAAATCTGCCCGGCTTTTGTGCTCTGCTTTTCCACTCTTCTGACATTTTCTGGAAAAAGTCAAATCAGGGCTTTAGTCTTCTGCATTTGAAAGAGTGTTTCAATCCAAAAACCCCTCCGATGGCTTTCTAGCCTGCCTGCAGGACTCGTACAGCTGCGCATGTGATTGTTTGAGGCCTCCTGACCGCAGGAGGCACAGGAAGCTTAAAACATCCTAGGAATGTAGGAGCTTCCGAGGAGTCAAAATCTTTAGAATAGGACTGATTAATGTCGTTTCCACTTTTTGGGTCAATGCTTGCTGGCCAAATTTTCATATCCTTTATTTTTAGATATAGTTGGTATATAGAAAAACAAGTAGTAGACCTTGGTATTAGCAACATTAGATCTTTGAGTTAAGTACCTTCTTTGTTATATCCCACTGCACCTTTGTTCTATAGAGATGTAACATTAATGCTTTAAGGAGATGCAGATTAAAAAAAAAAAAAAAACTTCAGGGGAAACAAAATTAACATTCATTAAGGAAGAGAGCCAAAAAGTGTTAACAAGCCTCTTGGCCAAAAGATAATGTAAATCACCTGAAACCTTTTCTATACAAAATGATATACGGAAAGAATCTGGGTTGCGAACGGCTACCATAATTTTGTGTTACCCATTGATCTCCGTGTTTTATCAAAAGTATAAAAGGCCTTCTGAACAATAAAGGATGGGGGCCAGTTTCTCGGACCAGTTTTCTCGAACTAGTCTCTCGGCCTGGTTTCTTGGACTCTGGCTCCCCCCATATCTCTCTCTCTCTCTTCTTCTCTCCCCTTCCCTCTCTCTGCTCTTTACTTTAACTTCAGGCTGAATCTCCATCTGGGCGGCGGAGGCTCGCCAGGTCTACTTACTTGCCCCGGCTGTTAAGACCCGCACGAAAGGGAGCTTAAGGCGAGGCACCCTTAGATATTCAAGCGGCGCCGGTGGCCCAACGTAGGTGGTGCAAATTCCTTGTCTGGAATTTTATTGCCTTCCGCGTAAACCAAGCTATTCAGCCTCTTCCTCCACTTAATCTTCTTACTACACTATAGTTTCTTAATCTAATCTTACATTAATGAACAAACAAGTCTTTCCACGCCAACGCCGTCCACCCTTCGAATTCCCTGGATCCACCGGGGCTGGACCCTGGCAGGCACCGACTCCACACAAGGTCTTAGGCCCTGGCATCGACGGGAGAGAATCGCGAGAGACCCCGGGGAACTCGCATGGGGACTGGCCTTCCTGAGGCACCAGAGCGGGTCCAGTGGTCCCCGTCGTAAGGCGAGAGCACGTACCGCAACTCGAAAAATCCAGGAGATTCTCCCTCCAGGGGAGATGAGGCCATTTCCGCTAAGGCGTCTCGACTCTAAACACACCTAACTCTGGAATTCCAAAGGTCCTTCACACCCTTGCTGGACCTCAAGAAGTTCCCCAACATACCCGTCTCCACTCGAGAGGAAGCACGAGAGTCCGGCCACATCTAGAGGAGCCCCCGTTTCCGCCTCCAAGTTCGAGAGGAGGGATCCTTTTCCTGCGTGGTCGGGAAAGAATTCCCAGCGTTTCCCGTCGCATCTCAAGAGGAGGCGCTGTCCACAGGAAAGGCGAGAGGAACTCCAGGGTCGTGCCACAATTCCCAGAGTCCCCCAGATGTCTCAGTCCATTCCAGGGAAACCTGTTTTCCCTGCACTGCCTCGGACTTTCAAGCCGAGGAACGACTCACACCACGGTGGCGCGTGGGACAACCCTGTGGGAAAGCCTCGTGGGAAAGCCTCGAGGGAAAGCCACAGATCCCTTGATTCACGTGAAGGGAACCATGACACTGCTGCTGCAGCTCGGGAGGAAAGCGCACGTGCATGCCCCCACTCGAGACGAGGACTGACTCCCCTGGGGAGACTCCAGAAGTACTCCAAGATCCATGTCAGCACTCGAGAGGATTCCTCAGTTTCCGGCACCGACTCCAACAAGGTCTTAGGCCCCGGCACCGACGGGAGAGGAATCCCGGAGATGCCCCCGAGCAACTCGCATGGGGACTGGCCTTACCTGAGGCCACCAGATAGGGTCCCTGAGTTCCCCGTCCTAAGTCCGAAGCACCTGCCGCAACTTGAGAAAATCCAGGAGGTTCTCCACTCCAGGCGAGGTGAGGCTCCTTTCTGCTGAGGCGTCTCGAGGCTAATCACACCTACCCTCTGGAACTTCCAAAGGGTCCTTCACACCCTTGCTGCAACTCAAGAAGTTCCCGGATATACCCGTCTCCACATCGAGAGGAAGCACGAGCGTCCCGCCCACATCCAGAGGAGCCCCGTTACCGCCTCCTAGCTCGAGAGGTGGTATCCTTTTCCTGCAGGGTCGGGAAAGAATTCCCGGCGTTCCCGTTGCATCTCAAGAGGAGGCGCACTCCACCTGAAAGGCGAGAGGGACTCGAGGTCGTGCCACCATTTCCAGAGTCCCCCAGATGTCTCAGTCCATTCCAGGGAAACTGTTTTCCCTGCACTGCCTCGACTTTCCAAGCCGAGGATCGAATCACACCACGGTGGCACGTGGGACAGCCCTGTGGGAAAGCCTCTCGGGAAAGCCTCGTGGGAAAGCCTCGAGGGAAAGCCACAGATTCCTTGATCCACGGGAAGGGAAGCGTGACACTGCTGCTACAGCTCGGAGGAAAGCACACGTGCATGCCCCCACTCGAGACGAGGACTGACTCCCCTGGGCGATTCAAGAAGTACCCCAAGATCCATGTCAGCACTGGAGAGGAATCCTCAGGTTCCTGGCACCGACACCGCACAAGGTCTTAGGCCTGGGCATCGATGGGAGAGGAATCCCGAAAGGCCCCCGAGCAACTCGCATGGGGACTGGCCTTTCCTGAGGCCACCAGAGCGGGTCCCTGAGGACCCCGTCGTAAGTCGAGAGAGCCTGCCGCAACTCGAGAAAATCCAGGAGGTTCTCCCTTTCAGGCGAGATGATTCCCATTTCTGCTCAGACGTCTCGAGGCTAATCACACCTAACATCTGGAAGTTCCAAAGGGTCCTTCACACCCTTTCTGCAACTCAAAAAGTTCCCCGACATACCAGTTTCCACTCGAGAGGAATCACGAGAGTCCCGCCCACATCCAGAGGAGCCCCGTTTTGGCCTCATAGCTCGACAGGAGGGATCCTTTCCCTACGTCGTCGGAAAGATTTCCCGGTGTTCCCGTCACATCTCAAGATGGGGCGCTCTCCACAGGAAAGGCGAGAGGAACTCCAGGGTCGTGCCACCATTCCCAGATCCCCCAGATGTCTCAGTCCATTCCACGGAAGCTTGATTTCCCGGCACTGCCTCGACTTTCAAGCCGAGGATCGACTGACACCACGGTGGCACGTGGGACATCACTGTGGGAAGCCTCGTGGGAAAGCCTGGTGGGAAAGCTCATGGAAAGCCTCGTGGAAAGCCTCGAGGGAAAGCCACTGATCCTAGGATACACGGGAAGGGAAGCGTGACACTGCTGCTACAGCTCGGGAGGAAAGCGCACGTGCATGCCCCACTCGAGACGAAAACTGACTCCCCTGGGGAGAATCCAGAAGTACCCCAAGATCCATGTCAGAACTGGAGAGGAATTCTCCAGTTTCCGACACCGACTCCACACAAGGTCTTAGGCACCGGCATCGATGGGAGAGGAATCCTGAGAGGGCCCGAGCAAATCGCATGGGGACTGGCCTTTCCTGAGGCCACCAGAGCGGGTCCTGAGGTCCCCGTAGTAATTCGAGAGCACCTGCCTGGAAACTTGGAGAAAATCCAGGAGGTTTCTCCCTTCTTGGCGAGATGAGGCCCATTTCCACTGAGTTTTCTCAAGGCTAATCACACCTAACCTCTGGAACTTCCAAAGCGTCCTTCACACCCTTTCTGCAATTCAAGAAGATACCCAACATACCAGTCTCCCACTCGAGAGGAAGAACGAAGTCCCGCCCACATCCAGAGGAGTCCCGTTTCCGAATCCTAGCTCGAGAGAGGGATCCTTTCCCTGCGTGGTCGGGAAGAATTCCCGGCGTTCCCGTCGCATCTCAAGAGGGGCGCTCTCCACAGAAAGGCGAGAGGAACTCCAAGGTCGTGCCACCATTCCCAGAGTCCCACAATGTCTTATCCATTCCACGGAAACCTGTTTTCCCTGCACTGCCTCGACTTTCAGAAGAGGATCGACTCACACCACGGTGGCACGTGGACAGCCCTGTGGGAAAGCATCGTGGGGAAAGCCTCGTGGGAAAGCCTCGTGAGGAAGCCTCGAGGGAAAGCCACTGATCCCTTGATCCACGCGACGGGAGCATGACACTGCTGCTACAGCTCGGGAAGAGAGCGCAGGTGCATGCCCCCAATCGAGACGAGGACTGACTCCCCTGGGAGACTCCAGAAGTACCCCAAGATCCATGTCAGCACTGGAGAGGAAACCTTCAGGTTCTGGCACCGACTCCACACAAGGTCTTAGGCCCCGGCATCGACGGGAGAGGAATCCCGAGAGGCCCGAGTCAACTCGAAAGGGGGACTGGCATTTCCTGAGGTCCCCAGAGCGGGTCCCTGAGATCCCCGTCGTAAGTCGAGAGCACCTGCCCTAACTCGAGAAAATCCAGGAGGATCTCCCCTCCAGGCGAGATGAGGCCCATTTCTACTGAGGCGTCTCCAGGCTAATCACACCTAACCTCTGTAACTTACAAAGGGTCCTTCAAATCCTTGCTGCAACTCAAGAAGTTCCCCGACATACCCGTCTCCTCTCGAGAGGAAGCACGAGAGTCCCGCCCACATCAAGAGGAGCTTCGTTTCCGCCTCATTGCTCGAGAGCAGGAATCCCTTCCCTGCATGGTCGGAAAGAATTCCCGGCGTTCCCGTCGCATCTCAAGAGGAGTTGCTCTCCACAGGAAAGGCGAGAGGAACTCCAGGGTCGTGCCACCATTCCCAGAGTCCCCAGATGTCTCAGTCCATTCCAGGGAAAACTATTTTCCCTGCACTGAATGGAATTTCAAGCCTAGGATCGACTCACACCACGGTGACACGTGGGACAGTCCTGTGGCAAGCCTCCTGGAAAGCCTTGAGGGAAAGCACAGATCCCTTGATCCACGCGGAAGGGAAGGGTGACACTGCTGCTACAGCTCGGAGGAAAGCGCATGTGCATGCCCCCATTAGAGGAGGACTGACTCCCCTGAGTAGACTCCAGAAGTACCCAAGATCCATGTCAGCAATGGAGAGGAATCCTCAGGTTTTGGCACAGACTCCACAAAAGATCTTAGGCCCCGGCATCGACGGGAGAGGAATTCCAAGAGGCCTCCGAGCAACTCGCATGGGGACTGGCCTTTCGTGAGGCCACCAGAGCGCGTACCAGACGTCCCCGTCGTAAGTCGAGAGCACCTGCCGCAACTCGAGAAAATCCAGGAGGTTCTCCCCTCCAGGCGAGATGAGGCCCATTTCCCTGAGGCGTCTCGAGGCTAATCACACCTAACCTCTGGAACTTCCAAAGGGTCCTTCACAAGCTTGCTGCAACTCAAGAAGTTCCCCGACATACCCGTCTCCACTCGAGAGGAAGCACGAGAGTCCCGCCCACATCCAGAGCAGCCCCATTTCCGCCTCCTAGCTCGAGAGGAGGGATCCTTTCCCTGCGTGGTCGGGAAAGAATTCCCGACGTTCCCGTCGCATCTCAAGAGGAGGCGCTCTCCACAGGAAAGGCGAGAGGAACTCCAGGGTCTTGCCACCATTCCCAGAGTCCGCAAGATGTCTCAGTCCATTCCAGGGAAACCTGTTTTCCCTGCACTGCCTCGACTTTCAAGCCGAGGATGCGACTCACACCACGGTGCACGTGGGACAGCCCTGTGGGAAAGCTCGTGGAAAGCCTGGTGGGAAAGCCTCGAGGGAAAGCCACACATCCCTTGATCCACGCGAAGGAAGCATGACAGTGCTGCTACAGTTCCGGAGGAAAGCGTATGTGCATGCCCCCACTCGAGACGAGGACTGACTCCCCTGGGGAACTCCAGAAGTACCCCAAGATCCATGTCAGCACTGGAGAGGAATCCTCAGTTTCCGGCACCGCCTCCACACAAGGTCTTATGCGGGGTCCAGCCCCGGTGGATCCAGGGAATTCGAAGGTGACGGCGTTGGTGTATAAAGACTTGTTTATTTATTAATGCAAGATTAGATTAGAAAACTATAGTGTAGTAAGAAGACTAATTGGAGGAAGAGGGCTGAATAACTTGGTTTACGCGGACGGCCAATAAAATTCCAGACAAGGAATTTGCACCACCTACGTTGGGCCACCGGCCCCGCTTGAATATCTAAGGGTGCCTCGCCTTAAGCTCCCTTTCGTGCGGGTCTTAACAGCCAGGCAAGTAAGTAGACCTGGCGAGCCTCCGCACTCCAGGTGAGATTCAGCCTGAAGTTAAAGTAAAGAGCAGAGAGAAGGAAAGGTAGAGAAGAAGAAAGAGAGAGAAAGACACGGGGGGAGCCAGATCCCAAGAAACGAGGCTGAGAGACTAGTTCGAGAAGCTGGTCCGAGAAACTGGCCCTGGCTCTGCCTCCTCCTTTATTGTTCAGAAGGCCTTTTATGCTTTGATAAAACATGGAGATCAATGGATAACACAAAATTATGTAGTGTTCACAACCCAGATTCTTTCTGTATATCATTTTGTATACAAAAGGTCTCAGGTGATTTACATTATCTTCTGGCCAAGAGGCTTGTTAACACTTTTTGGCTCTCTTCCTTAATGAATGTTAATTTTGTTTCCCCTGAAGTTTT
This sequence comes from Capra hircus, assembly GCF_001704415.2. Taxonomy (NCBI): domain Eukaryota; kingdom Metazoa; phylum Chordata; class Mammalia; order Artiodactyla; family Bovidae; genus Capra; species Capra hircus. The sequence continues at coordinate 10,337 of NW_017212364.1, forward strand.
TTCTTTAATCTGCATCTCCTTAAAGCATTAAAGTTACATCTCTATAGAACAAAGGTGCAGTGGGTTATAACAAAGAAGGTACTTAACTCAAAGATCTAATGTTGCTAATACCAGGTCTACTACTTTTTTCTATATACCAACTATATCTAAAAATAAAGGATATGAAAATTTGGCAGCAAGCATTGACCCAAAAATGAAACTTTTAATCAGTCTAATTCTAAAGATTCTGACTCCTCGGAAGCTCCTGCATTCCTAGGATGTTTTAAGCTTCCTGTGCCTCCTGCGGTCAGGAGGCCTCAAACAATCACAAGCGCAGCTGTACGAGTCCTACAGGCAGGCTAGAAAGAAATCAGAGGGTTTTTGGATTGAAACACTCTTTCAAATGCAGAAGACTAACGGCCTGAATTGACTTTTTCCAGAAAAGGTCAGAAGAGTGAAAAAGCAGAGCACAAAAACCGGCAGATTTATGGGGTACGAGCTTAAAAATTTCCAGGGGGATCCCTGAAGTCTGAGCATGCCTTGCGTATGTCAGTTTCCTTCCTCATAACCTTGTCACGGGCGGGCTTCCTCACACTGGCTCCCGGCAGTCTTAGGCCCCGGCATCGAAGGAGAGGAATCCCGAGAGGCCCCGAGCAACTCGCATGGGGACTGGCCTTTCCTGAGGCCACCAGAGCGGGTCCCTGAGGTCCCCGTCGTAAGTCGAGAGCACCTGCCGCAACTCGAGAAAATCCAGGAGGTTCTCCCCTCCAGGCGAGATGAGGCCCATTTCCGCTGAGGCGTCTCGAGGCTAATCACACCTAACCTCTGGAACTTCCAAAGGGTCCTTCACACCCTTGCTGCAGCTCAAGAAGTTCCCCGACATACCCGTCTCCACTCGAGAGGAAGCACGAGAGTCCCCCACATCCAGAGGAGCCCCGTTTCCACCTCCTAACTCGAGAGGAGGGATCCTTTCCCTGCGAGGTCGGGAAAGAATTCCAAACGTTCCCGTTGCATCTGAAGAGGAGGCGCTCTCCACAGGAAAGGCGAGAGGAACTCCAGGGTCGTGCCACCATTCCAGAGTCCCCAGATGTCAGTCCATTCCAGGGAAACCTGTTTTCCCTGCACTGCCTCGACTTTCAATCCGAGGATCGACTCACACCATGGTGGCACGTGGGAGAGCCCTGTGGGAAAGATTCGTGGGAAAGCCTCGTGGGAAAGCCTCGAGGGAAAGCAACAGATCCCTTGATCCACGCGAAATGAAGCGTGACACTGCTGCTACAGCTCGGGCGGAAAGCGCACGTGTATGCCCCCACTCGAGTCGAGGACGGACTCCCCGGGGAGACTCCAGAAGTACCCCATGATCCATGTCAGCACTGGAGAGGAATCCTCAGGTTCCGGCACCGACTCCACACAAGGGCTTAGGCCCCGGCATCGACGGGAGAGGAATCCCGAGAGGCCCGAGCAACTCGCATGGGGACTGGCCTTTCCTGAAGCCACCAGAGCGGGGCTCTGAGGTCCCCGTCGTAAGTCGAGAGCACCTGCCGCAACTCGAGAAAATCCAGAGATTCTCCCCCTCCAGGAGAGATGAGGCCCATTTCCGCTGAGACGTCTAGAGGCTAATCACACCTAATACTCTGGAACTTCAAAAGGGTCCCTTCACACCCTTGCTGCAACTCAAGAAGTTCCCCTGAATTACCCCGTCTCCCACTCGAGAGGAAGCACGAGAGTCCCGCCCACATCCAGAGGAGCCTCCGGTTCCGCTTCCTAGCTCGAGAGGAGGGATCCTTTCCCTGCGTGTTCGGGAAAAGAATTCCCGGCGTTCCCTTTCGCATCTCAAGAGCAGGCGCTCATCCATAGGAAAGAGCGAGAGGAACTCCAGGGTGGTGCCACCATTCCCAGAGTCCCCCAAATGTCTCAGTCCATTCCAGGGAAACCTGTTTTCCCTGCACTGCCTCGACTTTCAAGCCGAGGATCGACTCACACCACGGTGGCACGTGGGACAGCCGTGTGGGAAAAGCCTCGTGGGAAAGCCTCGTGGGAAAGCCTCGAGGGAAAGCCACAGATCCCTTGATCCACGCGTAGGGAAGAGTGACACTGCTGCTACTGCTCGGAGGAAAGCGCATGTGCATGCCCCACTCGAGACGTGGACAGACTCCCCTGGGGAGACTCCAGAAGTACCCAAGATCCATGTCAGCACTGGAGAGGAATCCTCAGGTTCCAGCACCGACTCCACACAAGGTCTTAGGCCCCGCATCGACGGGAGAGGAATCCCGAGAGGCCCCCGAGCAACTCGCATGGGGACTGGTCTTTCCTGAGGCCACCAGATCGGGTCCCTGAGGTCCCCGTCGTAAGTCGAGAGCACCTGCCGCAACTCGAGAAAATCCAGGAGGTTCTCCCCTCCAGGCGAGATGAGGCCCATTTCCGCTGAGGCGTCTCGAGGCTAATCACATCTAACATCTGGAACTTCCAAAGGGTCCTTCACACCCTTGCTGCAACTCAAGAAGTTCCCCGACATACCCGTCTCCACTCAAGAGGAATCCGAGGGTCCCGCCCATATCCAGAGTGGCCCCGTTTCCGCCTGCCAGCTCGAGAGGAGGGAACCTTTCCCTGCGTGGTCGGGAAAGTATTCCTGGCGTTCCCGTCCCATCTCAAGAGTAGGCGCTCTCCACAGGAAAGGCGAGAGGAACTCCAGTATCAGGCCCCATTCCAGAGTCCCCCAGATGTCTCAGTCCATTCCAGGGAAACTTGTTTTCCCTGCACTGCCTCGAATTTCAAGCCGAGGATCGACTCACACCGCGATGGCACGTTGGACAGCCCTGTGGAAAGCCTCGGGAAAGCCTCGTGGGAAAGCCTCGAGGGAAAGCCACAGATCCCTTGATCCACCCGTAGGGAAGAGTGACACTGCTGCTACAGCTCGGGAGGAAAGCGCATGTGCATGCCCCCACTCGAGACGTGGACTGACTCCCCTGGGAGACTCCAGAAGTACCCAAGATCCATGTCAGCACTGGAGAGGAATCCTCCGGTTCCGGCACCGACTCCACACAAGGTCTTAGGCCCCGGCATCGACGGGAAAGGAATGCCGAGAGGCCCCGAGCAACTCGCATGGGGACTGGCCTTTCCTGAGGCCACCACAGCGGGTCCCTGAGTTCCCCGTCGTAAATCGAGAGCACCAGCCGCAACTCGAGAAAATCCAGGAGGTTCTCCCCTCCAGGCGAGCTGAGACCTATTTCCCTGAGGTATCTCGAGGCTAATCACACCTTACCTCTGGAAATTCCAAAGGGTCCTTCACACCCTTGCTGCAACTCAAGAAGTTCCCCGACATACCCGTCTCCACTCGAGAGGAAGCAAGAGAGTCCCGCCCACAACCAGAGGAGCCCCGTTTCCACCTCCTAGCCCAGGAGGAGGGATCCTTTCCCTGCGTGTTCGGGAAAGAATTCCCGGCGTTCCCGTCGCATTTCAAGAGGAGGCGCTCTCCACAGGAAAGGCGAGAGGAACTCCAGGGTCGTGCCACCATTCCCAGAGTCCCCCGGATGTCTCAGTCCATTCCAGGGAAACCTGTTTTCCCTGCACTGCCTCGAATTTCAAGCCGAGGATCGACTCACACCACGGTGGACACGTGGGACAGCCCTGTGGGAAAGCCTCGGGAAAGCCTCGTGGGAAAGCCTCGAGGGAAAGACACAAATCCCTTGATCCTCGCGAAGGGAAGCGTGACACTGCTGCTAAAGCTCGGGAGGAAATCGCACGAACATGGCCCCACTCGAGACGAGGACTGACTCCCCTGGGGAGACTCCAGAAGTACCCCAAGATCCATGTCAGCACTGGAGAGGAATGCTCAGGTTCCGGCACCGGACTCCACACAAGGTCTTAGACCCCTGGAATCTACGGGAGAGGAATCCCGAGAGGCCCCAGAGTAATTCGCATGGGGACTGGCCTTTCCTGAGGCCACCAGAGCGGGTCCCTGAGGTCCCCGTCGTAAGTCGAGAGCACCTGCCGCAACTCGAGAAAATTCAGGAGGTTCTCCAATTCAGGCGAGATGAGGGCCCATTTCAGCTGAGGCAACAAGGGGGGGTAATCACCCTTAAAACTCTGGAACTTCCAAAAGGGTCCTTCACACCCTTGCTGCAACTCAAGAAGTTCCCCGACATACCCGTCTCCCACTCAAGAGGAACCCGAGGGTCCCCGCCCATATCCAGAGTGACCCCGTTTCCGCCTGCTAGCTCTAGAGGAGGGATCCTTTCCCTGCGTGGTCGGGAAAGTATTCCTAGCGTTCCCGTCTCATCTCAAGAGTAGGCGCTCTCCACAGGAAAGGCGAGAGGAACTCCAGTATAAGGCCCCATTCCCAGAGTCCCCCAGATGTCTCAGTCCATTCCAGGGAAACCTGTTTTCGCTGCACTGCCTCGAATTTCAAGCCGAGGATCGACTAACACCGCGATGGCACGTTGGACAGCCCTGTGGGAAAGCCTCGTGGAAAGCCTCGTGGGAAAGCCTCGAGGGAAAGCCACAGATCCCTTGATCCACCCGTAGGGAAGAGTGACACTGCTGCTACAGCTCGGGAGGAAAGCGCACGTGCATGCCCCCACTCGAGTAGAGGACTGACTGCCCTGGGGAGACTCCAGGAGTTACCCCAAGTCCATGTCGGCACTGAGAGGAATCCTCAGTTCTGGCACTGAGCCCACACAAGGTCTTAGGCCCAGCATTGACGGGAGAGGAATCCAAGAGGCCCAGAGCAACTAGCCTGGGGACTGGCCTTTCCTGAGGCCACCAGAGCGGGTCCCTGAGGTCCCCGTCATAGGTCGAGAGCACCTGCCGCAACTCGAGAAAATCCAGGAGGTTCTCCCCTCCAGGCGATCTGAGGCCCATTTCCGCTGAGGTATCTCGAGGCTAATCACACCTTATCTCTGGAAATTCCAAAGGGTCCTTCACACCCTTGCTGCAACTCAAGAAATACCCCGACATACCCGTCTCCACTGGAGAGGAAGCACGAGAGTCCCGCCCACATCCAGAGGAGCCCTGTTTCCACCTCATAGCTCGAGAGGATTGATCCTTTCCCTGGTGTTCGGGAAAGAATTCCCGGCGTTCCCAACGCATCTCAAGAGGAGGCGCTCTCCACAGGAAAGGCGAAAAGAACTAAAGGATCAGGCCCCTTTCCCAGAGTCCCACAGATGTCTCAGTCCATTCCAGGGAAACCTGTTTTCCCTGCACTGCCTCGACTTTCAAGCCGAGGATCGACTCACAGCACGGTGGCACCTGGGAAAGCCCTGTGGGAAAGCCTCGTGGGAAAGCCTCGTGGGAAATCCTCGAGGGAATGCCACAGATCCCTTGTTCCTCGTGAATGGAAGTGTGACACTGCTACTACAGCTGGGGAGGAAAGCGCACGTGCATGCCCCCACTCGAGACGAGGACTGACTCCCCTGGGGAGACTCCAGAAGTACCCCAAGATACATGTCAGCACTGGAGAGGAAACCTCAGGTTCTGGCACCGACTCCACAAAGGCCTTAGGCCCCGATATTGACGGGAGAGGAATCCCAAGAGGCCCCAGAGCAACTAGCATGGGGACTGGCCTTTCCTGAGGCCACCAGAGCGGGGTCCCTGAGGTCCCCGTCGTAAGTCCAGAGCACCTGCCGCAACTCGAGAAAATCCAGGAGGTTCTCCCCTCTAGGCGAGATGAGGCCCATTTCTGCTGAGGCGTCTCCAGGATATTCACCTAACCTCTGGAACTTGCAAAGGGTTCTTCACACCCTTGCTGCAACTCAAGAAGTTCCCCGACATACACGTCTCCACTCGAGAGGAAGCACGAGAGTCCCGCCCACACCCAGAGGAGCCCCGTTTCCGCCTGCTAGCTCGAGAGGAGGGATCCTTTCGCTTCGTGGTCTGGAAAAATTCCCGGCGTTCCCGTCCCATCTCAAGAGGAGGCACTATCTACAAGAAAGGCGAGAGGAACTCCAGGGTCGTGCCACATTCCCAGAGTCCCTCAGATGTCTCAGTCCATTCCAGGGAAAACTGTTTTCCCTGCACTGCCTCGAATTTCAAGCCGAGGATCGACTCACAACTTGGTGGCACGTGGGACAGCCCTTTGGGAAAGCCTCGTGGGAATGCCTCCTGGGAAAGCCTCGAGGGAAAGACACAAATCCCTTGATCCACGCGAAGGGAAGCGTGACTCTGCTGCTACAGCTCGGGAGGAAAGCGCACGTGCATGCCCCCCCAGTCGAGACGAGGACTGACTCCCCTGGGGAGACTCCAGGAGTACCCAAGATCCATGACAGCACTGGAGAGGAATCCTCAGGTTCCGGCACCGACTCCACACAAGGTCTTAGGCCCCTCTTACGAGGAGGAATCCCCAGCGGCCCCAGAGCAACTCGCATGGGGACTGGCCTTTCATGAGGCCA
>NW_017212365.1:0-16700 GCF_001704415.2 Capra hircus
AGTTTCTGCCCCATCCGAGGAGCCCCGTCGTCTGCCATGCGGATAGCTCCGAGAGGAGCGATCCTTCCCTGCCGTTGGTCGGGAAAAGAATTCCCGGGTTCCCGCTCGCATCTCATAGTGGAGGCGCCACTCCACAGCGAAATGCTGAGAAGGAACTCCAGGGTTGTGCACATTCCAGAGTCCCCCAGCTGTCTCAGTCCGATCCAAGGGAAACCTGTTTCCCTGCACCTGCCTCGACTTTTCAAGCCGAGGGATCGACTCACACCATAGGTGGCACGTTTGGCGACAGCCCTGTGGGAAAGACCTCGTGGGAAGCCCTCGTGGGAAAGCGCTCGAGGGAAAGCCCCTGATCCCTTAATCCACGCGAAGGGAAGCAATGACACTCTCAGCCAGACTGCAAACAGCTCGGGGAGGAAAGCGCACGTGCATGCACCCCCACTCGCAGATGAGGACTGACCTCTCCCTGGGAGAAGCCCAGTAAGTAACCCAGATCCAGGTCTAAGGCACTGGAGAGAAGAATCCTCATGGTTCCCCCAATGACTCCACCACAAGGTTTTAGGCCCCAGCATCAACGGAGAGGAATCCGAGAAGTCCCGAAGCACTTCGCATGGGGACCTGGCCTTTCCTGAGAGGCCACCAGAGTCAAGCGGTCCCTGGGTTCCCCATCGAGTCAATCCCCGAGAAACCACTCGCAACGATGAAAATCCAGGAGAGTCGTCCCTCCAGGCCGCAGCATGAGGCCATTTCCGCTGAGCGCGTTCTCGAGGCTAATCACGACCTAAACAATCGGAACGTATGCCAAAGGGTCCTTTCACACCCTTGCCTTGCCAACGCGAAGAAGTTCTTGCAACAATCCGACTCCACTCCAAGAGAGGAAGCACGAGAGTCTCCGCCCCATATCCAGAGGAGCCCTTTTCTTCCCCTCCTAGCTCGAGAGGGTGGCGATTCCTGATCCGTTAGAGCTCGAAATAGAATTCCCGATTCTCCGGCGCTTCTCAAGGGGAGTGCCTCTCCACAGGAAAAAGGCGAGCAGCAACCTACGACCGGGTCGTGCCAAGCCATTCCCAGAATCCCCGCTAGATGCCTCAATCCAATTCCGGGAAAACCTGGTTTCCCTTGCTCCGCTTCGACTTTCAATGCCGAGAGTCGACTCACACCACGGTGAGCCCGTGCGGACAGCCCTTGGGAAAAGCCTCGTGGGAAAGCCTCAGAGGGAGAAAGCCACAGATCCCTTAGATCCACCGGAAGGGTATAGCTTGACACTAGGCTAACTACAGCTCGGGAGGAAAGCGCGACGTGCGATCGACCACACTCCGAGACGAGGACTGACCTCCACTGGGGAGACTTCCAGACAGTACCCCATCAGATCCCATGGTTCCAGCCACTTGGAGCAAAGCATCCTCAGTTCCGGCATCCCACAAAAGACTCAACAACAAAGGTCCTCCAGGGGCCCCCTGACATCGACGGAGAAGCAATTCCTAATGAGAGGCCCCGCCAAGCAAACTCGCATGCGGACTAAGGCCCTCATTCCTGAGGCCACCCAGAGGCGGGTTCCTGACGGTCCCCATCGTCAATCGAGAGCAAGCTCGACAACGCAACTCCGAGAAATACCAAGGAGGTTCTCCCCTCCAGGCCGAGCACTGAGGCCATTCTCTTGCTGAGGCAAATAGGGGTAATCACACTAAACTCTTGAACTTCCCAAAGCGGTCCTGTCAACTACCCTTGGCATGCAACTTCAAGAAGTTCCCCGACAATACCCGTCCTCCACTCAAAGAGGAACACCGAGATCCCGCCCACTTCAGACAGGCCCCATTTCGCCCGCTAGCTCGAAGAGCGAGAAGGACTCCTTTTCAACCCTGCAGTCGGTCGGAAAGAATTCTCAAGCTGTTCCCGTCACAGTCTGCAAAGAGAGAAGGTGCTCTCCACAGGAAAGGCGAAAAAAGGAACTAACCAGGAAATCAGGCCCCCATTCAGGAGTCCCCCCCCAGAATAACTATTCTCAGTTCATCCAGGCAAACGACTGTTTCCCGTCTGCACTGTCCTCGACTTTCAAGCGAGGGTCCAACTCACACTACGGTGCAGCGGGGACAGCCTGTGCGGAAGCCCCTCGTGGGAAAGCCTTGTGGGAAAGCCTCGAGGGAAAAGCCCACAGATCCCTTGATCCACGCGCAAGGGAAAGCATGAACACTGCTGCTAACAGCTCCGGAGAAAAGCGCACGTGCAGGCCCCCACTCGAAGAGCGAGGACTTGACGTCCCATGGGAGACTCCCAGAAGTACGCCCAAGATCATGTCGGCACTGGAGAAGGAAATCCTCAGGCTTCCGGCCACCGACTCCACACAATGTCTGAGGCCCCGGCTTCTTTGATGGGAGAGCGAAATCCAAGGGCCCCCGAGCAACTCGAATGGGGGGACTGCCTTTTCCTTGAGGCCACCATAAGCGGGCTCCCTGAAAGTCCCGGATCGTAAAGTCGAGGCATCCTGCCGCAACTCGAGAAAAAATCCCAGGAGGTTCTCCCCTGCAGGCGAGTGAGGCCCCCAATTCCCGCTGAGGCGTCCTAGAGGCCTTAATCACACCTGGACCTCTGGAACATCAAAGGTCCTTCACACCTTTGCTTGCAACTTCCAGAAGTTCCCCAACATACCAGTCTCCCACTCGAGAGGAAGCAACGAAGAGTCCCGACCACAATCTAGAGGAATCCCCAGTTTCCCACCTCCGATAGCTCGAGAGGCAGGGATTTACTTTCCCCTGCGTGCTTCGCGAAAGAATTCCCGGCGTTCCCTGTCGCAACTCCAAGAGGAAGCGCTACTCCCACAGGAAAGGCGAAGAGGAACTCCGGCGGTCATGCCAGTTAATTCCCAGAGTCCCCAGTATGTCCTCAGGTCCATTCGCAGGGAACTGTTTCTCTGCAACTGTTTTTGACTTTTCCAAGGCCGAGGATTAGACTCACACCAACGGTGGGCACGTGGACAGACCCTGTGGGAAAGCTCGTGCGGAAAAGCCTCGTGGAAAAGCGCCTCGAGGTAAGCCACAGAATCCTTGTTCCACGCGAAGGGAAGCGTGGACACTGCGGCTACCAGCTCGGGCAGGAAATCGCACGTCCACGTATGCCCCCACTCGCAGACGAGGACGAACTCCCTGGGCGAGACTCCAAGAAGTACCCCAAGCATCCATGTCACCACTGAGAGGAAAACCTCAAGTCCATGGCACCGGACTCCACAGCAGATCTTAGGCCCCGATATCGCACGGAGATGAATCCCGAGCAGGCCCCCGAGAAGGCCCCCGAGCAACCTCGCAAGCGGGCACTGACCCTTTCTTAGGCCACCAAGAGCGGGTCCCTGAGGTCCCCGTCGTACTCGAGAGCACCCTGCCGCCAACTCGAGGAAAATCCAGGAGGGTTTTCGCTCCAGGCGAGATGAGCCCCCATTTCCCGCTAGGCGTCTCGCAGGCTAATCACCAACACCTAAACTCTGGGAAACTTCCAAAAGGTCCTTTCACACCCTTGCTGGCAAACTCAAGAAGTTCCGCAAACATTCCCGAACTGCCAATCGAGAGGAAGCACCTGAAGTCCGCCCACATCCAGAGCGAGCCATCCGTTTCCGCCTCGCCTAGCTCGGGAGGAAGGGATCCTTTACCCTGCAGCGTCAAGCGGAAAAGAAATTCCCGCGCTTCCCGCTCGCATGTTCAAGACGGAGGCGCTCTCCACAGGAAAGGCGAGAGCGAAGCTCCAGGGTTCGTGCCACCATTATCCCAGAACTCCCCAGATGTCTCCAGTCCATTGCAGGGAAACCTGCTATTCCCTGAACTGCCTCGACTTTCAGAAAGTCGAGGAATCGACTCACGCCACGGTGGCCACGGGACAGCCTGTGGGAAAGCCTCGTGGAAAGCCTCGAGGGAAAAAGCCAACAAGATCCCTTGAATCCACTCGAAGGAAGCTGGACACTGCTTGCTGAACAGCTGGTAGAGTAAAGCGCATGTCAATGCCGCCCCACTCTGCAGACGAGGCACTGACTCCCCTGGGGAGACTCCAGAAGTACCGCCAAAGATCCATGTCACACTGCGAGAAATACCTCAGGTTTCCGCCCTGACCTGCACTCACAGAAGTCTTTACAAGGCCGCCCCAGCATCAATGGGAGAGGAAACCCGAGAGGCCTCCCCGAGAGGCCCCTGACCAACGCGCCATGGGGATGGCCTTTCCTGAGGCCACCAGATAGCGGGGTTCCTGAGGTCCCCGATCGTAAGTCGAGAAAGCACGCTGCCGAAGAACTCGGGAAGAAATCCAGGGAGTTCCTCCCCTCTAGGCGGAGATGGAGGCCCATCTTCCGCTGAGCCGCGTTGTCGAAGCTTAAATCACCCTAACTCTGGGTACTTCCAAAGGCGTCCTTCCACACCCTTTGCTTGCAAACTCAAAGAAGTTCCCCCGACATACCCCGTCGCCTCCCACTCGAGAGGAACACAAGAGTCCCCGGCCACATCCAGAGGAGGCCCGTTTCCCGTCTCCTAGCTCGGCAGAGCGAGGATCCCTTTCCCTGCGTCGGTCCGCGAAAGAATCCCGGCGTTCACCCGTCGCAAATCTCAAGAGGTGAGGCGCTCTCCACAGGACAAGGCAAGAGGAACTACCATGGTGGTGCCACCATTCCCAAGAGTCAACCGAGATGTCTTTCAGTCCTTTCAGGAAACCTGTTTTTCCCTGCCACTGACTCGACTTTCAAGCCGCCAGTGTCGACTCACACCACGGGGCACGTGGGGACAGCCCTGCTGGGAAAAGCCTCGTGTGAAAAGCCTCGTGGGAAAGCCTCGAGGGAAAGCCCACAGGGATCCTTGACCAAGCGAGGGAAGTGTCACTGCTCTACAGCGTTGGACGGAACAGCGCACGTGCAGTGCCCACATCGAAGTGAGGACTGAACTCCCTGGGAGACTCCAGATAGTACCCCAAGAATCCATGTCAGTCACTTGCAGCGAAAATCCTCAGGTGTATGGCACCGACTCCACACAATGGTCTTAGGCCCGGCAATCGACGCGAGAGGAATCCGCGAGAGGCCCCCGAGCAACTCCGCATGGGGACTGCCTTTTCCCAGAGCCACCATAGCGTGTCCCCTTAGGTGCCCGTCAATTAAGTGGATAGCACCTGTGTCGCAACTCGAGAGAAATCTCAGGAGAGGTTTCCCCTCCAACGGCGAATTGAGGCCCATTTCCGCACTGAGGGAGCGTCTCGAGGCAATTCAACACCTAACTCACTTGGAACTTCAACAGGTCCTTCCACACCAATATCTGCCAACTCAAGAAGTTCCCGCCGACATAAACCGTATCTTCCACTCTGAAGAGAAAGCACGAGAGGTACCCGCCACATCAGAGGAGCCCCGTTTCCGCCTCCTTAGCTCTCGTGAGGAGGGATCTTTTCGCCTGCGCTGGTTGGGAAAAATCCCGGCATCCAGTCGCATCTCAAGAGAAGACAGACGCTCTCCCACAGGAAAAGGCGAGAGGAACTCCCAGCGGTCGTGGTCACCTTTCCAGAGTCCCCAAGATGGTTCAGTCACAATTCCAGGGAAACCTGTTTTCGCTGCACTGCCTCGACTTTCAAGCTGAGCGATCGACATCGACACACTCCACGGTGGGCACGTAGGAAGCCCCTGCTGGAAAGCCTCGTGCGAAAGCCTCGTGGGAAAGCGCTCGTGGGAAAGCTCCTTCGTGGGAACCTCGTGGGAAAGCCTCGAGCGGCAGAGCCACAGATCCCTTGATCCCGCGAAGGAAGCTGACACTGCTGCTACAGCTCAGGGAGGAAAGCGCACGTGCATGCCCACTCGAGACGAGGACTGACTCCCCTGGGGATCCAGAAGTACCCAAGATCCATGTCAGCACTGGAGAGGAATCCTCAGGTTCCGGCACCGACTCCACACAAGGTCTTAGGCCCCGCATCGACGGGAGAGGAATCCCGAGAGCCCCCGAGCAACTCGCATGGGGACTGGCCTTTCCTGAGGCCACCAGAGCGGGTCCCTGAGGTCCCCGTCGTAAGTCGAGAGCACCTGCCGCAACTCGAGAAAATCCAGGAGGTTCTCCCTCCAGGCGAGATGAGGCCCATTTCCGCTGAGGCGTCTCGGAGGCTAATCACACCTAAACCTCTGGAACTTCCAAAGGGTCCTTCACACCCTTGCTGCAACTCAAGAAGTTCCCCGACATACCCGTCTCCACTCGAAGAGGAAGCACGAGAGTCCCGCCCACATCCAGAGGAGCCCCGTTTCCGCCTCCTAGCTCGAGAGGAGGGATCCTTTCCCTGCGTGGTGCGGAAAGAATTCCCGCGTTCCCGTCGCATCTCAAGAGGAGGCGCTCTCCACAGGAAAGGCGAGAGGAACTCCAGGGTCGTGCCACCATTCCCAGAGTCCCCCAGATGTCTCAGTCCATTCCAGGGAAACCTGTTTTCCCTGCACTGCCTCGACTTTCAAGCCGAGGATCGACTCACACCTACGGTGGCACGTGGGACAGCCCTGTGGGAAAGCCTCGTGGGAAAGCCCTCGAGGGAAAGCCACAGATCCCTTGATCCACGCGAAGGGAAGGCTGACACTGCTGCTACAGCTCGGGAGGAAAGCGCACGTGCATGCCCCACTCGAGACGAGGACTGACTCCACTGGGGAGACTCCAGAAGTACCCCCAAGATCCATGTCAGCACTGGAGAGGAATCCTCAGGTTCCGGCACCGACTCCACACAAGATCTGAGGCCCCGGCATCGACGGGAGAGGAATCCCGAGAGGCCCCCGAGCAACTCGCATGGGGACTGGCCTTTCCTGAGGCCACCAGAGCGGGTCCCTGAGATCCCCGATCGTAAGTCGAGAGCACCTGCCGCAACTCGAGAAAATCCAGGAGGTTCTCCCCTCCAGGCGAGATGAGGCCCATTTCCGCTGAGGCGTCTCGAGGCTAATCACACCTAAACTCTGGAACTTCCAAAGGGTCCTTCACACCCTTGCTGCAACTCAAGAAGTTCCCCGACATACCCGTCTCCACTCGAGAGGAAGCACGAGAGTCCCGCCCACATCCAGAGGAGCCCCGTTTCCGCCTCCTAGCTCGAGAGGAGGGATCCTTTCCCTGCGTGGTCGGGAAAGAATTCCCGGCGTTCCCGTCGCATCTCAAGAGGAGGCGCTCTCCACAGGAAAGGCGAGAGGAACTCCAGGTCGTGCCACCATTCCCAGAGTCCCCCAGATGTCTCAGTCCATTCCAGGGAAACCTGTTTTCCCTGCACTGCTCGACTTTCAAGCCGAGGATCGACTCACACCACGGTGGCACGTGGGACAGCCCTGTGGGAAAGCCTCGTGGGAAAGCCTCGTGGGAAAGCCTCGAGGGAAAGCCACAGATCCCTTGATCCACGCGAAGGGAAGCGTGACACTGCTGCTACAGCTCGGGAGGAAAGCGCACGTGCATGCCCCCACTCGAGACGAGGACTGACTCCCCTGGGGAGACTCCAGAAGTACCCCAAGATCCATGTCAGCACTGGAGAGGAATCCTCAGGTTCCGGCACCGACTCCACACAAGATCTTAGGCCCCGGCATCGACGGGAGAGGAATCCACGAGAGGCCCCCGAGCAACTCGACATGGGGACTGGCCTTTCCTGAGGCCACCAGAGCGGGTCCCTGAGGTCCCCGTCGTAAGTCGAGAGCACCTGCCGCAACTCGAGAAAATCCAGGAGGTTCTCCCTCCAGGCGAGATGAGGCCCATTTCCGCTGAGGCGTCTCGAGGCTAATCACACCTAACCTCTGGAACTTCCAAAGGGTCCTTCACACCCTTGCTGGCAACTCAAGAAGTTCCCCGACATACCCGTCTCCACTCGAGAGGAAGCACGAGAGTCCCGCCCACATCCAGAGGAGCCCCGTTTCCGCCTCCTAGCTCGAGAGGAGGGATCCTTTCCCTGCGTGGTCGGGAAAGAATTCCCGGCGTTCCCGTCGCATCTCAAGAGGAGGCGCTCTCCACAGGAAAGGCGAGAGGAACTCCAGGGTCGTGCCACCATTCCCAGAGTCCCCCAGATGTCTCAGTCCATTCCAGGGAAACCTGTTTTCCCTGCACTGCCTCGACTTTCAAGCCGAGGATCGACTCACACCACGGTGGCACGTGGGACAGCCCTGTGGGAAAGCCTCGTGGGAAAGCCTCGTGGGAAAGCCTCGAGGGAAAGCCACAGATCCCTTGATCCACGCGAAGGGAAGCGTGACACTGCTGCTACAGCTCGGGAGGAAAGCGCACGTGCATGCCCCCACTCGAGACGAGGACTGACTCCCCTGGGGAGACTCCAGAAGTACCCCAAGATCCATGTCAGCACTGGAGAGGAATCCTCAGGTTCCGGCACCGACTCCACACAAGATCTTAGGCCCCGGCATCGACGGGAGAGGAATCCCGAGAGGCCCCCGAGCAACTCGCATGGGGACTGGCCTTTCCTGAGGCCACCAGAGCGGGTCCCTGAGGTCCCCGTCGTAAGTCGAGAGCACCTGCCGCAACTCGAGAAAATCCAGGAGGTTCTCCCTCCAGGCGAGATGAGGCCCATTTCCGCTGAGGCGTCTCGAGGCTAATCACACCTAAACTCTGGAACTTCCAAAGGGTCCTTCACACCCTTGCTGCAACTCAAGAAGTTCCCCGACATTACCCGTCTCCACTCGAGAGGAAGCACGAGAGTCCCGCCCACATCCAGAGGAGCCCCGTTTCCGCCTCCTAGCTCGAGAGGAGGGATCCTTTCCCTGCGTGGTCGGGAAAGAATTCCCGGCGTTCCCGTCGCATCTCAAGAGGAGGCGCTCTCCACAGGAAAGGCGAGAGGAACTCCAGGGTCGTGCCACCATTCCCAGAGTCCCCAGATGTCTCAGTCCATTCCAGGGAAACCTGTTTTCCCTGCACTGCCTCGACTTTCAAGCCGAGGATCGACTCACACCACGGTGGCACGTGGGACAGCCCTGTGGGAAAGCCTCGTGGGGAAAGCCTCGAGGGAAAGCCACAGATCCCTTGATCCACGCGAAGGGAAGCGTGACACTGCTGCTACAGCTCGGGAGGAAAGCGCACGTGCATGCCCCCACTCGAGACGAGGACTGACTCCCCTGGGGAGACTCCAGAAGTACCCAAGATCCATGTCAGCACTGGAGAGGAATCCTCAGGTTCCGGCACCGACTCCACACAAGGTCTTAGGCCCCGGCATCGAACGGGAGAGGAATCCCGAGAGGCCCCCGAGCAACTCGCATGGGGACTGGCCTTTCCTGAGGCCACCAGAGCGGGTCCCTGAGGTCCCCGTCGTAAGTCGAGAGCACCTGCCGCAACTCGAGAAAATCCAGGAGGTTCTCCCCTCCAGGCGAGATGAGGCCCATTTCCGCTGAGGCGTCTCGAGGCTAATCACACCTAAACCTCTGGAACTTCCAAAGGGTCCTTCACACCCTTGCTGCAACTCAAGAAGTTCCCCGACATACCCGTCTCCACTCGAGAGGAAGCACGAGAGTCCCGCCCACATCCAGAGGAGCCCCGTTTCCGCCTCCTAGCTCGAGAGGAGGGATCCTTTCCCTGCGTGGTCGGGAAAGAATTCCCGGCGTTCCCGTCGCATCTCAAGAGGAGGCGCTCTCCACAGGAAAGGCGAGAGGAACTCCAGGGTCGTGCACCATTCCCAGAGTCCCCCAAGATGTCTCAGTCCATTCCAGGGAAACCTGTTTTCCCTGCACTGCCTCGACTTTCAAGCCGAGGATCGACTCACACCACGGTGGCACGTGGGACAGCCCTGTGGGAAAGCCTCGTGGGAAAGCCTCGTGGGAAAGCCTCGAGGGAAAGCCACAGATCCCTTGATCCACGCGAAGGGAAGCGTGACACTGCTGCTACAGCTCAGGAGGAAATCGCACGTGCATGCCCTCACTCGAGACGAGGACTGACTCCCCTGGGGATACTCCAGAAGTACACCAAGATCCATGTCAGCACTGGAGAGGAAATCCTCAGGTTCCGGCACCGACTCCACACAAGATCTTAGGCCCCGGCATCGACGGGAGAGGAATCCCGAGAGGCCCCCGAGCAACTCGCATGGCGACTGGCCTTTCCTGAGGACACCAGAGCGGGTCCCTGAGGTCCCTGTCGTAAGTCGAGAGCACCTGCCGCAACTCGAGAAAATGCCAGGAGGTTCTACCCTCCAGGCGAGATGAGGCCCATTTCCGCTGAGGCGTCTGGAGGCTAATCACATCTAACATCTGGAACTTCCAAAGGGTCCTTCACACCCTTGCTGCAACTCAAGAAGTTCCCCGACATACCCGTCTCCACTCGAGAGGAAGCACGAGAGTCCCGACCCACATCCAGAGGAGACCCGTTTCCGACTCCTAGCTCGAGAGGAGGGATCCTTTCCCTTCGTGGTGGGGAAAGAATTCCCCGCGTTCCTGTCGCATCTCAAGAGGAGGCGCTCTCCACAGGAAAGGCGAGAGGAAACTCCAGGGTCGTGCCACCATTCCCAGAGTCCCCCAGATGTCTCAGTCCATTGCCAGGGAAACCTGTTTACCCTGCACTGCCTCGACTTTGAAGCCGAGGATCCGACTCACACCTACGGTGGCACGTGGGACAGCCCTGTGGGAAAGCCTCGTGGGAAAGCCTCGTGGGAAAGCCTCGAGGGAAAGCCACAGATCCCTTGATCCTCGCGAAGGGAAGCGCGACCCTGCTGCTACAGCACGAGAGTAAAGCGCACGTGCATGCCCCCACTCGAGACGAGGACTGACTCCCCTGGGGAGACTCCAGAAGTACCCCAAGATCCATGTCAGCAGTGGAGAGGAATCCTCAGGTTCCAGCACCGACTCCACACAAGATCTTAGGCCCCGGCATCAACGGGAGAGGAATCCCGAGAGGCCCCCGAGACACTCGCATGGGGACTGGCCTTTCCTGAGGCCACCAGAGCGGGTCCCTGAGATCCCCGTCGTAAGCCGAGACCACCTGCCGCAACTCGAGAAAATCCAGGAGGTTCTCCCCTCCAGGCGAGATGAGGCCCATTTCCGCTGAGACTTCTCGAGTCTAATCACACCTAAACTCTGGAACTTCCAAAGGGTCCTTCACACCCTTGCTGCAACTCAAGAAGTTCCCCGACTTACCCGGCTCCACTCGAAAGGAAGCACGAGACTCCCGCCCACATCCAGAGGAGACCCGTTTCTGCCTCCTAGCTCGAGAGGAGGGATCCTTTCCCTGCGTGGTCGGGAAAGAATTCCCGGCGTTCCCGTCGCATCTCAAGAGGAGGCACTCTCCACAGGAAAGGCGAGAGGAACTGCAGGGTCGTGCCACCATTCCCAGAGTCCCCCAGATGTCTCAGTCCATTCCAGGGAAACCTGTTTTCCCTGCACTGCCTCGACTTTGAAGCCGAGGATCGACTCACACCACGGTGGCACGTGGGACAGCCCTGTGGGAAAGCCTCGTGGGAAAGCCTCGTGGGAAAGCCTCGAGGGAAAGCCACAGATCCCTTGATCCACTCGAAGGGAAGCGCCACACTGCTCCTACAGCTCGGGAGGAAAGTGCACGTGCATGCCATCACTCGAGACGAGGCCTGACTCCCCTGGGGAGACTCCAGGAGTACCCCAAACCATGTCAGCACTGGAGAGGAATACTCAGGTTCCGGCACCGACTCCACACAAGGTCTTAGGCCCCGGCATCGACGGGAGAGGAATCCCGAGAGGCCCCCGAGCAACTCGAATGGGGACTGGCCTTTCCTGAGGCCACCAGAGCGGGTCCCTGAGGTCCCGGTAGTAATTTGAGAGCACCTGCCGCATCTCGAGAAAATCCAGGAGGTTCTCCCCTCCAGGCGAGATGAGGCCCATTTCTGATGAGGCGTCTCGAGGCTAATCACACCTAACCCCGGGAACATCGAAAGGGTCCTTCACACCCTTGCTGCAACTCAAGAAGTACCCCAACATACCCGTCTCCACTCGAGAGGAAGCACGAGAGTCCCGTCCACATCCAGAGGAGCCCCGTTTGCGCCTCCTACCTCGAGAGGAGGGATCCTTTCCCTGCGTGGTCAGGAAAGAATTCCCGGTGTTCCTGTCGGATCTCATATGGAGGCTCTCTCCACAGGAAAGGCGAGAGGAACTCCAGGGTCGTGCCACCATTCCCAGAGTCCCCCAGATGACTCAGTCCATTCCTGGGAAAACTGTTTTCCCTGCACTGCCTCGACTTTCAAGCCGAGGATCCACTCACACAACGGTGGCACGTGGGACAGCCCTGTGGGAAAGTCTCATGGGAAAGCCTCCTGGGAAAGCCTCGAGGGAAAGCCACAGATCCCTTGATCCACGCGAAGGGAAGCGTGACACTGCTGCTACAGCTCGGGAGGAAATCGCACGTGCATGCCCTCACTCGAGGTGAGGACTGACTCCCCTGGGGAGACACCAGAAGTACCCCAAGTTCCATGTCAGCACTGGAGAGGAATCCTCAGGTTCCGGGACCGACTCCACACAAGATCTTAGGCCCCGGCATCACCGGGAGAGCAATCCCGATAGGCCCCCGAACAACTCGCAAGGGGACTGGCCTTTCCTGAGGCCACCAGAGCGGGTCCGTGAGGTCCCTGTCGTAAGTTGAGAGCACCTGCCACAACTCGAGGAAATGCAGGAGGTTCTCCCCTCCAGGCGAGATGAGGCCCATTTCCGCTGAGGCGTCTGGAGGCTAATCACATCTAACATCTGGAATTTCCAAAGGGTCCTTCACACCCTTGCTGCAACTCAAGAAGTTCCCCGACATACCCGTCTAAACTCGAGAGGAAGCACGAGAGTCCCGCCCACATCCAGAGGAGACCTGTTTCCACCTCCGAGCTCGAGAGGAGGGATCCTTTCCCTGCGAGGTGGGGAAAGAATTCCCCGCGTTCCCGTTGCATCTCAAGAGGAGGTGCTCTCCACAGGAAAGGCGAGAGGAACTCCAGGGTCGTGCCACCATTCCCAGAGTCCCCCAGATGTCTCAGTCCATTCCAGGGAAATCTGTTTTCCCTGCACTGCCTCGACTTTGAAGCCGAGGATCGACTCACACCACGGTGGCACGTGGGACAGCCCTGTGGGAAAGCCTCGTGGGAAAGCCTCGAGGGAAAGCCACAGATCCCTTGATCCACGCGAAGGGAAGCGCGACCCTGCTGCTGCAGCTAGGGAGGAAAGCGCACGTGCATGCCCCCACTCGAGACGAGGACTGACTCCCCTGGGGAGACTCCTAAAGTAGCCCAAGTTCCATGTCAGCACTGGAGAGGAATCCTCAGGTACCGGCACCGACTCCACACAAGGTCTTAGGCCCCAGCATCGACGGGAGAGGAATTCCGAGAGGCCCCCAAGGAACTCACATGGGGACTGGCCTTTACTGAGTCCACCAGAGCGGGTCCCTTAGGTCCCAGTCGTAAGTCGAGAGCACCTGCCGCAACTCGAGAAAATCCTGGAGCTTCTCCCCTCCAGGCGAGATGAGGCCCATTTCCGCTGAGGCGTCTCGAGGCTAATAACACCTAACCACTGGAACTTCCAAAGGGTCCTTCACAGCCTTGCTTCAACTCAAGTAGTTCCCCGACTTACCCGTCTCCACTCGAGAGGAAGCACGAGAGTCCCGCCCACATCCGAGGAGACCCTTTTCTGCCACCTAGCTCGAGAGGAGGGATCCTTTTCCCTGCGTGGTCGAGAAAGATTTCCCGGCGTTTCCGTCGCATCTCAAGAGGAGGCGCTCTCCACAGGAAAGGTGAGAGGAACTCCAGGGTGGTGCCACCATTCCCAGAGTCCCCCAGATGTCTCAGTCCATTCCAGGGAAACCTGTTTTCCCTGCACTGCCTCGACTTTGAAGCCGAGGATCGACACACACCACGGTGGCACGTGGGACAGCCCTGTGGGAAAGCCTCCTGGGAAAGCCTCAAGGGAAAGCCACAGATTCCTTAATCCACGCGAAGGGAAGCGTTACACTGCTGCTACAGCTCGATAGTAAAGCGCACTTGTATGACCCCACTCGAGAAGAGGACGTCCACAATTTCCCCAAGATCCATTTCAGCACTGGAGAGGAATCCTCAGGTTCCGGCACCGACTCCACACAGGGTCTTAGGCCCCGGCATCGACGGGAGAGGAATCTCAAGAGGAGGCGCTCTCCACAGGAAAGGCGAGAGGAACTCCAGGGTCGTGCCACCATTACCTGAGTCCCCCAGATGTCTCAGTCCATTCCAGGGAAACGTGTTTTCCCTGCACTGCCTCGACTTTCAAGCCGAGGATCGACTCCCACCACGGTGGCACGTTGGACAGCCCTGTGGGAAAGCGTCGTGGGAAAGCCTCCTGGGAAACCCTCGAGGGAAAGCCACAGATCCCTTGATCAACGCGAAGGGAAGAGTGACACCGCTGCTACAGCTCGGGAGGAAAGCCTCACGTGCATGCCCCCACTCGAGACGAGGACTGACTCCACTGGGGAGACTCCAGGAGTTCACCAAGATACATGTCGGCACTGGAGAGGAATCCTCAGTTTCCGGCACCGACTCCACACAAGGTCTTAGGCCCCGGCATTAACGGGAGAGGAATCCCGAGAGGCCCCCGAGCAACTCGCATGGGGACTGGCCTTTCCTGAGGCCACCAGAGCGGGTCCATGAGGTCCCCGTCGTAAGTCGAGAGCACCTGCCGCAACTCCAGAAAATCCAGGAGGTTCTCCCCTCCAGGCGAGATGAGGCCCATTTCCGCTGAGGCGTCTCGAGGCTAATCACACCTAACCTCTGGAACTTCCAAAGGGTCCTTCACACCCTTGTTGCAACTCAAGAAGTTCCCCGACATACCCGTCACCACTCGAGAGGAAGCCGAGAGTCCCGCCCACATCCAGAGGAGCCCCGTTTCCGCCTCCTAGCTCGAGAGGAGGGATCCTTACCCTGAGTGTTCGGGAAAGAATTCCCTGCGTTCCCATCGCATCCCAAGAGGAGGTGCTCTCCACAGGAAAGGCTACAGGAACTCCAGGGTCGTGCCACCATTCCCTGAGTCCCCCAGATGTCTCAGTCCATTCCAGGGAAACCTGTTTCCCCTGCACTGCCTCGACTTTCAAGCTGAGGATCCACTCACACCACGGAGGCACGTGCGACAGCCCTGTGGGAAAGCCTCGTGGGAGAGCCTCGAGGGAAAGCCACAGATCCCTTGATCAACGCTAAGGGAAGAGTGACACTGCTGCTACAGCTCGGGAGGAAATCGCACGTGCATGCTCCCACTCGAGACGAGGACTGGTTCCCCTGGGGAGACTCCAGAATTACCCCAAGATCCATGTCAGCACTGGAGAGGAATCCTCAGGTTCTGGCACACACTCCACACAAGGTCTTTAGGCCCCGGCATCGACGGGAGAGGAATCCCGAGAGGCCCCCGAGCTACTCGCATGGGGACTGGCCTTTCCTGAGGCCACCAGAGCGGGTCCCTGAGGACCCAGTCTTAAGTCGAGAGCACCTGCCGCAACTCGAGAAAATCCAGGAGGTTCTCCCCTCCAGGCGAGGTGAGGCCCATTTCCGCTGAGGCATCTCGAGGCTAATCACACCTAACCTCTGGAACTTCCAAAGGGTCCTTCACACCCTTGCTGCAACTCAAGAAGTTCCCCGACTTACCCGTCTCCACTCGAGAGAAGCACGAGAGTCCCGCCCACATTCAGAGGAGAACCGTTACTGCCTCCTAGCTCAAGAGGAGGGATCCTTTCCCTGCGTGGTCGGGAAAGAATTCCCCGCGTTCCCGTCGCATCTCAAGAGGAGGCTCTCTCCAAAGGAAAGGCGAGAAGGAACTCCAGGGTCGTGCCACCATTCCAGAGTCCCCCAGATGTCTCAGTCCATTCCAGGGAAACCTCTTTTCCCTGCAGTGCCTCGACTTTCAAGCCGAGGATCGACTCACAACCACGGTGGCACGTGGGACAGCCCTGTGGGAAAGCCTCGTGGGAAAGCCACAGATCCCTTGATCCATGCGAAGGGAAGCGTGACACTGCTGCTACAGCTCGGGAGGAAATCGAACGTGCATGCCCCCACTCGAGACGAGGACTGACTCCTCTGGGGAGACTCCAGAAGTACCCGAAGATCCATTTCAGCACTAGAGAGGAATCCTCAGGTTCCGGGACCGACTCCACACAATGTCTTAGGCCCCGGTAATCAGTAGCAACATCCGGCTCAAAAGGAATCGGGGTTATAAGGAAGGCCACTGATCTAAGGACGAGGTCACCTGTGAATCGCAGTAGGGGCGCGAATCTTGGGCTGTTGGAGCTTGGCAGAGACCTCAATGGGGCTCTGAAGGAAAGTAAGACTTTGTTGGAATATCCAGAAGGAATTTGGGTTAGGCTACGAAGGTACTTTCCTTTTGCCTGGATGATGGATAAATGTGGCTCCAGCGCGTCGCGGTGTCTGACTCTTGTGAGCCTCATGGAAGCTGTCGTCCAACCAGGCTGCGCTCTGTCCAATGGGATTCTCCAAGAAAAGAAAGAACATAGCCTGGTTGCACGAGGTGCGGGAAATGGAGGCCATTGTGCGCTTCTCCCTTCACGCGCATGGGGGGAGATCTGTCTTGCGAACGACTTTCCTCAGGATCTTTTGTACCTCGGATGCTCTGGCGGCATAAAGGGTTTTGATAAGGCTTTCGCACAGAATCTCTTACGTAAATCGGTACCGTAGTGCACCTGGAAGCTAGGCAGAGGGCCCTTGAACAATTATGGGCTCTTGGAGGTGAGCCCTTCAGGGAAAGGGGCCAGTCCCATGTGAGTTTGCTTCGGGCCTCGGATTTCCTTTCCGGTTCGATA
>NW_017212366.1:0-16699 GCF_001704415.2 Capra hircus
AGTGTTACGCTGGCTTAAGACCTTGTGTGGCGTCGGTGCCGGAACCTGAGTATTCCTCTCCAGTGCTGACATGGATCTTGGGGGTACTTCTGAGTCTCCAGGGAGTCAGTCCTCGTCTCGAGTGGCGGCCTGCACGTGCGCTTTCCTCTCGAGCTGTAGCAGCAGTGTCACGCTTCCCTTCGCTTGGGTCAAGGGATCTGTGGCTTTCCCACGTGGCTCTCCACAGGGCTGTGACGTGCCGCCACCGTGGTGTGAGTCGATCCTCGCTTGAAAGTCGAGGCAGTGCAGGGAAAACAGGTTTCCCTGGAATGAACTGAGACATCTGGGGACTCTGGGAATGGTGGCACGACCCTGGAGTTCCTCTCGCCTTTCCTATCGAGAGCGCCTCCTCTGGAGAGGCGACGGGAAAGCCGGGAATTCTTTCCCGACCACGCAGGGAAAGGATCCCTCCTCTCGAGCTAGGAGGCGGAAACGGGGCTCCTCTGGATTTGGGCAGAACTCTCGAGTTTCCTCTCGAGTGGAGACGGGTATGTCCGGGAACTTCTTGAGTTGCAGCAAGGGTGTGAAGAACCTTTGGAGTTCCAGAGGTTAGATGTGATTAGCCTCGAGACGCCTCAGCGGAAATGGGCCTGATCTCGCTTGGAGGGGAGAACCTCCTGGATTTTTTCGAGTTGCAGCTGGTGCTCTCGACTTACGACGGGGACCTCAGGGACCCGCCATGGTGGCATCAGGAAAGTCCCGTCCCCATGCAAGTTGCTCTGGGCCTCTCGGGATTCCTCTCCCGTCGATGCTGGTGCCTAAGACCTAGTGTGGAGTTGGTGCCGGAACCTGAGGATTCCTCTCCAGTGCTGACGTGTATCTTGGGGTACTTCTGGAGTCTCCCCTGGGGAGTCAATCCTCGTCTCGAGTGGGGGCATGCTCGTGCGCTTTCCTCCCGAGCTGTAGCAGCAGTGTCACGCTTCCCTTCT
Source organism: Capra hircus (assembly GCF_001704415.2). Taxonomy (NCBI): domain Eukaryota; kingdom Metazoa; phylum Chordata; class Mammalia; order Artiodactyla; family Bovidae; genus Capra; species Capra hircus. The sequence goes on from NW_017212366.1 coordinate 969, forward strand.
CGTGGATCAAGGGATCTGTGGCTTTCCCTTGAGGCTTTCCCAGGAGGCTTTCCCAGGAAGTTTTCCCACAGTGCTGTCCCACGTGCCACCGTGGTGTGAGTCGATCCTCGGCTTGAAAGTGGAGGCAGTGCAGGGAAAACAGGTTTTCCCTGGAATGGACTGAGACATCTGGGGGACTCTGGGAATGGTGGCACGACCCTGGAGTTCCTCTCGCCTTTCCTGTGAGAGCGTCTCCTCTTGAGATGCGACGGGAACGCCGGGAATTCTTTCCCCGACCACGCAGGGAAAGGATCCCTCCTCTCGAGCTAGGAGGCGGAAACGGGGCTCCTCTGGATGTGGGCGGGACTCTCGTGCTTCCTCTCGAGTGGAGACGGGTATGTCGGGGAACTTCTTGAGTTGCAGCAAGGGTGTGAAGGACCCTTTGGAAGTTCCAGAGGTTAGGTGTGATTAGCCTCGAGACGCCTCAGCGGAAATGGGCCTCATCTCGCCTGGAGGGCAGAACCTCCTGGATTTTCTCGAGATGCGGCAGGTGCTCTCGACTTACGACGGGGACCTCAGGGACCCGCTCTTGTAGCCTCAGGAAAGGCCAGACCCCATGCGAGTTCCTCGGGGCCCCTCAGGATTCCTCTCCCGTCGATGCCGGGGCCTAAGATCTTGTTTGGACTCGGTGCCGAAACCTGAGGATTCCTCTCGAGTGCTGACATGGATCTTGGGCTACTTTTGGAGTCTCCCCAGGAGAGTCAGTCCTCGTCTCGAGTGCGGGCATGCACGTGCCCTTCCTCCCGAGCAGTAGCTGCAGTGTCACGCTGGCTTAAGACCTTGTGTGGCGTCGGTGCCGGAACGTGAGAATTCCTCTCCAGCGCTAACATGGATCTTGGGGGTACTTCTGGAGTCTCCCCAAGGGGAGTCAGTCCTCGTCTCGAGTGGGGGCCTGCACGTGCGCTTTCCTCTCGAGCTGTAGGCAGCAATGTCACGCTTCCCTTCGCTTAGATCAAGTGATCTGTGGCTTTCCCTCGAGTCTTTCCCACGAGGCTTTCCCACGAGGCTTTTCCACAGGGCTGTTCCACGTGCCACCTTGGTGTGAGTCGATCCTCGGCTTGAAAGTCGACGCAGTGCAGGGAAAACAGGTTTCCCTGGAATGGACTGAGACATCTCGGGGACTCTGGGAATGGTGGGACGACCTTGGAGTTTCCTCTCGCCTTTCCTGTGGAGAGCGCCTCCTCTTGAGAAGCGACGGGAACGCGGGAATTCTTTCCCCACCACGCAGGGAAAGGATCCCTCCTCTCGAGCTAGGAGGCGGAAACGGGGCTCCCCTGGATGTGGGCGGTACTTTCGTGCTTCCTCTCGAGTGCAGACGGGTATGTCGGGGAACTTCTTGAGTTGCAGAAAGGGCGTGAAGGACCCTTTGGACGTTCCAGATGTTAGATTTGATTAGCCTCATGACGCCTCAGCGGAAATGGGCCTCATCTCGCCTGGAGGGGAGAACCTCCTGGATTTTCTCGAGTTGCGGCAGGTGCTCTCGACTTATGTTGGGGACTTCAGGGACCCTGCTCTTGGTGGCATCAGGAAAGGCCAGTCCCCATGCGAGTTGCTCGGCGGCTTCTGCGGATTCCTCTCCCGTCGATTCTGGGGCCTAAGATCTTGTGTGGAGTCGGTGCGGAACCTGAGGATTCCTGTCCAGTGCTGACATGGATCTTGGGTACTTCTGGAGTCTCCCCAGGGAGTCAGTCCTCGTCTCGAGTGGGGCATGCACGTGTGCTATCCTCCCCAGCTGTAGCAGCAGTTCGCGCTTCCCTTCGCGTGGATCAAGGGATCTGTGCTTTCCCTCATGGCTTCCGTCGAGGCTTTCCCACGAGGCTTTCCCAAGGGCTGTCCCACGTACCACCGTGGTGTGAGTCGATCCTCGGCTTGAAAGTCGAGGCAGTGCAGGGAAAACAGGTTTCCCTGGGATGGACTGAGATATCTGGGGGACTCTGGGAATGGTGGCAGGACCCTGGAGTTCCTCTTGCCATTCCTGTGGAGAGTGCCTCCTCTTGAGATGCGACGGAAACGCCAGGAATTCTTTCCCGACCACGCAGGGAAAGGATCCCTCCTCTCGAGCTAGGAGGCGGAAACGATGCTCCTCTGGATGTGGGCGGGACTCTCGTGCTTCCTCTCGAGTGGAGACGGGTATGTCGGGGAACTTCTTGAGTTGCAGCAAGGGTGTGAAGGACCCTTTGGAACTTCCAGAGGTTAGGTGTGATTAGCCTCGAGACGCCTCAGCGGAAATGGACCTCATCTCGCCTCGGAGGGCCAGAACCTCCTGGATTTTCTCGAGTTGCGGCAGGTGCTCTCGACTTACGATGGGGACCTCAGGGACCCGCTCTTGTAGCCTCAGGAAAGGCCAGTCCCCATGCGAGTTGCTCGGGCCGCTCAGGATTCTCTCCCGTCGATGCCGGGGCCTAAGATCTTGTTTGGACGCGTGCAGGAACCTGAGGATTCCTCTCGAGTGCTGACATGGATGTTGGGGTACTTTTGGAGTCTCCCCAGGAGAGTCAGTCCTCGTCTCGAGTGGGGGCATGCACGTGCGCTTCCTCCGAGCATTAGCTGCAGTGTAGCGCTTCCCTTCCCGTGGATCAAGGGATCTGTGGCTTTCCCTCGAGGCTTTCCCAGGAGGCTTTCCCACGAGGCTGGGCTGTCCACGTGCCACCGTGGTGTTAGTTGATCCTCGGCTTGATTGTCGAGGCAGTGCAGGGAAAACAGGTTTCCCTGGAATGGACTGAGACATCTGGGGGACTCTGGGAATGGTGGCACGACCTGGAGTTCTCTCGCCTTTCCTGTAGAGAGCGCCTCCTCTTGAGAAGCGACGGGAACGCCGGGATTTCTTTCCCGCACGCAGGGAAAGGATTCCTCCTCTCGAGCTAGAGCCGGAAATGGGGCTCCTCTGGTTGTGGCGGGACTCTCGTGCTTCCTCTCGAATGAAGACGGGAATGTCGGGAACTTCTTGAGTTGCAGCAAGGCTGTGAGGGACCTTTTGGAAGTTCCAGATCTTTGATGTAATTAGCCTCAAGACGCCTCAGCGGAAATGGGCCTCATCTCGCCTGGAGGGGAGTACCTCCTGTACTTCCTCGAGTTGCGACAGGTGCTCTCGACTTAGGTCGGGGTCCTCAGGGAGCCGCTTTGGTGGCCTCAGGAAAGGCTAGTCCATGGGAGTTGCTCCGGGGCCTCTCGGGATTCCTCTCCCGTCGATGCCGGGGCCTAAGACCTTGTGTGGAGTCGGTGCCGGAACCTGAGGATTCCTCTCCAGTGCTCACATGGATCTTGGGGTACTTCTGGAGTCTCCCCAGGGGAGTCAGACCTTGTCTCGAGTGGGGGCATGCACGTGCGCTTTCCTCCCGAGCTGTAGCAGCAGTGTCACGCTTCCCTTCGCGTGGATCAAGGGATCTGTGGCTTTCCCTTGAAGCTTTCCCAGGAGGTTTTCCCACGAAGTTTTCCCACAGGGCTGTCCCACGTGCCACCGTGGTGTGAGTCGATCCTCGGCTTGAAAGTCGAGGCAGTGCAGGGAAAACAGGTTTCCCTGGAATGGACTGAGAGATCTGGGGGACTCTGGAATGGTGGCACGACCCTGGAGTTCCTCTCGCCTTTCCTGTGGAGAGTGCCTCCTCCTGAGATGCGACGGGAACACCGGGAATTCTTTCCCGACCCCGCAGGGAGAATTATCCCTCCTCTCGACCTAGGAGGCGGAATCTGGGCTCCTCTGGATGTGGGCGGGACTTTCGTGCTTCCTCTCCAGTGGAGACGGCTATGTCGGGGAAATTCTTGAGTTGCAGTAAGGGCGAGAAGGACCCTTTGGAAGTTCCAGATGTTAGATTTGATTAGCCTCAAGACGCCTCAGCGGAAATGGGCCTCATCTCGCCTGGAGGGGAGAACCTCCTGGATTTTCTCGAGTTGCGGCAGGTGCTCTCGACTTACGACGGGACTCAGGGACCTGCTCTGGTGGCATCAGGAAAGGCCAGTTCCCATGCGAGTTGCTCGGCGGCCTCTGGGGATTCCTCTCCCGTCGATGCTGGGGCCTAAGATCTTGTGTGGAGTGGGTGCCGGAACCTGAGGATTCCTGTCCAGTGCTGACATGGATCTTGGGTACTTCTGGAGTCTCCCCAGGGAGTCAGTCCTCGTCTCGAGTGGGGGCATGCACGTGTGCTTCCTCCCAGCTGTAGCAGCAGTTTCGCTTCCCTTTGCGTGATCAAGGGATCTGTGGCTTTCCCTCATGGCTTTCCGTCGAGGCTTTCCCACGAGGCTTTCCCACAGGGCTGTCCCACGTGCCACCTGGTGTGAGTCGATCCTCGGCTTGAAAGTCGAGGCAGTGCAGGGAAAACAGGTTTCCCTGGAATGGACTGAGACATTTGGGGGACTCTGGGAATGGTGGCACGACCCTGGAGTTCCTCTCGCCTTTCCTGTGGAGAGCGCCTCCTCTTGAGATGCGACTGGAACACGGGGAATTCTTTCCGAACACGCAGGGAAAGGATCCCTCCTCTCGAGCTAGGAGGCGGAAATGGGGCTCCTCTGGATGTGGGCGGGACTCTCGTGCTTCCTCTCGAGTGGAGACGGGTATGTCGTGGAACTTCTTGAGTTGCAGCAAGGGTGTGAAGGACCTTTGGAAGTTCCAGATGTTAGATGTGATTAGCCTCGAGACGCCTCAGCGGTAATGGGCCTCATCTCGCATGGAGGGGACAACCTCCTGGATTTTTCTCGGTTGCGGCAGGTGCTCTCGACTTACGACGGGGACCTCAGGGACCCGCTCTGGTGGCCTCAGGAAAGGCCAGTCCCATGCGAGTTGCTCGGGCCTCTCGGCATTCCCTCCGTCGATTCCGGGGCCTAAGACTTGTGTGGACTCGGTGCCGGAACCTGAGGATTCCTCTCCAGTGCTGACATGGATCTTGGGGTACTTTTGGAGTCTCCCCAGGGAGTCAGTCCTCGTCTCGAGTGGGGCATGCACGTGCGCTTTCCTCCCGAGCTGTAGCAGCAGTGTCACGCTTCCCTTTGCGTGCATCAAGGGATCTGTGGCTTTCCCTCGAGGCTTTCCCACGAGGCTTTCCCACAGGCCTGTCCCACGTGCCACCGTGGTGTGAGTCGATCCTCCGCTTGAAAGTCGAGGCAGTGCAGGGAAAACAGGTTTCCCTAATGGACTGAGACATTTGGGGGACTCTGGAATGGTGGCACGACCCTGGAGTTCCTCTCGCCTTTCCTGTGGAGAGCGCCTCCTCTTGAGATGCGACGGAACGCCGGGAATTCTTTCCCGAAACGCAGGAAAGGATCCCTCCTCTCAGGCTAGGAGGCCGAAACGGGGCTCCTCTGGATGTGGGCGGGACTCTCGTGCTTCCTCTCGAGTGGAGACGGGTATGTCGGGGAACTTCTTGATTTGCAGCAAGGCTGTGAAGACCCTTTGGAAGTTCCAGAGGTTAGGTGTGATTAGCCTCGAGACGCCTCAGCGGAAATGGGCCTCATCTCGCCTGGAGGGGAGAACCTCCTGGATTTTCTCGTGTTGCGGCAGGTGCTCTCGACTTACGACGGGGACCTCAGGGACCCGCTCTGGTGGCCTCAGGAAAGGCCAGTCCACATGCGAGTTGCTCCGGGGCCTCTCGGGATTCCTCTCCCGTCGATGCCGTGGCCTAAGATCTTGTGCTTGTGGAACCTGAGGATTCCTCTCCAGTGCTGACATGGATCTTGGGGAACTTCTGGAGTCTCCCCAGGGGAGTGAGTCCTGTCTCGAGTGGGGACATAGTGCGATTTCCTCCTGAGCTGTAGCAGCAGTGTCACGCTTCCCTTCGCGTGGATTAAGGGATCTGTGGCTTTCCCGCGAGGCTTTCCCATGAAGCTTTTTCCGAGCACAGGGCTGTCCCACGTGCCACCGTGGTGTGAGTCGATCTCGCTGAAAGTCGAGGCAGTGCAGGGAAAACAGGTTTCCCTGGAATGGACTGAGATATCTGGGGACTCTGCGAATGTGGCACGACCCTGGAGTTCCTCTCGCCTTTCCTGTGTAGAGCGCCTGCTCTTGAGATGCAACAGGAACGTCGAGAATTCTTTGCCGAGCACGCAAGAAAGGATCCCTCCTCTCAGCTAGGAAACGGAAACGGGGCTCCTCTGGATGTGGGCGGGACTCTCGTGCGTTCCTCTCGTGTGGAGACGGGTATGTCGGGGAACTTCTTGAGTTGCAGCAAGGGTGTGAAGGACCTTTGGAAGTTACAGAGGTTAGGTGTGATTAGCCTCGAGACGCCTCAGCGAAATGGGCCTCATCTCGCCTGAAGGGGAGAACCTGCTGGATGTTTCTCGAGTTTCGGCAGGTGTCTCGACTTACGACGTGGACTCCGGGACCCGCTCTCGTGGCCTCAGGAAAGGCCAGTCCCCATGCCAGTTGCTCAGGGGCCTCTCGGTTTCCTCTCCCGTCGATGCCGGGCCTAAGATATTGTGTGGAGCCGGTTCCGGAACCTGAGGATTCCTCTCCAGTGCTGACATGGATCTTGCGGTACTTCTGGAGTCTCCCCAATGGAGTCAGTCCTCGTCTCGAGAGGGGGCATGCACATGAGCTTTCCCCCGTGCTGTAGCAGCAGCGTACGCTTCCCTTCGCGTGGATCAAGGGATCAGGGGCTTTCCCATGAGGCTTTCCCACAGGGCTGTCCCACGTGCCACCGTGGTGTGAGTCGATCCTCGCTTGAAAGTCGAGGCAGTGCAGGGAAAACAGATTTCCCTGGAATGGACTGAGACATCTGTTGGACTCTGGGAATGTGGCACGACCCAGGAGTTCCTCTCGCCTTTCCTGAGGAGAGCGCCTCCTCTTGAGATGCGACGGGAACGCCGGGAATTCTTTCCCTACCACGCAGGGAAAGGATCCCTCCTCTCAGGCTAGGAGGCGGAAACGGGGCTCCTCCGGATGTGGCGGGACTCTCGTGTTCCTCTCGTGTGGAGACGGGTATGTCGGGGAACTTCTTGAGTTGCAGCAAGGGTGTGAAGGACCCTTTGGAAGTTCCAAAGCTTAGGTGTGATAGCCTCGAGACGCCTCAGGAAATGGGCCTCATCTCGCCTGGAGGGGAGAAACCTCCTGGATTTTCTCGAGTTGCGGCAGGTGCTCTCGACTTACGGCGGGACCTCAGGGACCCGCTCTGTTTGCCTCAGGAAAGGCCAGTCCCCATGCGAGTTGCTCGATTCTCCGGTCTATGCCGGGGCGTAAGATCTTGTGTGGAGCCGGTGCCCTGAGGATTCCTCTCCATTGCTGACATGGATCTGGGGGTACTTCTTGAGTCTCCCCAGTGGAGTCAGTCCTCGTCTCGAGTGGGGGCATGCACTTGCACTTTCCTCCCAAGCAGTAGCAGCAGTGTCACGCTTCCCTACTCGGGATCAGGGGCTTTCCCTCGAGGCTTTCCTAAGCTTTCCCTCGAGGCTTCCCCAGGAGGCTTTCTGTCCACGTGCCACCGCGATCCTAAAGTCGAGGCAGTGCAGGGAAACAGGTTTCCCTGGAATGGACTTAGACATCTGGGGGACGCTGGAAAGGTGGCACGACCCTGGAGTTCCTCTCGCCTTTCTGTGGAGAGCGCCTCCTCTAGAGATGCGACGGGAACGCCGGGATTTCTTTCCGATGACGCAGAGAAAGGATCCTCCTCTCGGCTAGTAGGCAGAAACGGGGCTCCTCTGGATGTGGGCGGGACTCTCGTGCTTCTCTCGAGTGGAGACGGGTATGTCGGGGAACTTCTTGAGTTGCAGCAAGGGTGTGAAGGACCCTTTGAAGTTCCAGAGGTTAGGTGTGATTAGCCTCCTCAGCGGAAATGGCCTCATCTCGCCTGGAGGGGAGAACCTCCTGGATTTTCTCAAGTTGCGGCAGGTGCTCTCGACTTACGACGAGGACCTCAGGGACCCACTCTGGTGGCCTCAGGAAAGGCCATTCCCCTTACGAGTTGCTCGGGGCCTCTCGGATTCCTCTCCTGTCGATGCCGGGGCCTAAGACTGCGGGAGCCAGTGTGAGGAAGCCGCGCGTGACAAGGTTATGAGGAAGGAAGCTGACATACGCAAGGCGTGCTCAGACTTCAGGGACCCCTCTGGAAATTTTTAAGCATGTACCCCAACAAAAATCTGCCGGTTTTTGTGCTCTGCTTTTTCACTCTTCTGACCTTTTCTGGAAAAATTCAATTCAGGGCATTAGTCTTCTGCATTTGAAAGAGTGTTTCAATCCAAAAACCCTCTGATGGCATTCTAGCCTGCCTGTAGGACTCGTACAGCTGCGCTTGTGATTGTTTGAGGCCTCCTGACCGCAGGAGGCACAGGAAGCTTAAAAACATCCTAGGAATGCAGGAGCTTCAGAGGAGTCAAAATCTTTAGAATAGGACTGATTAAAAGTTTCATTTTTTGGGTCAATGCTTGCTGCCAAATTTTCATATCCTTTATTTTTAGATATAGTTGGTATATAGAAAAACAAGTAGTAGACCTGGTATTAGCAACATTAGAACTTTGAGTTAAGTACCTTCTTTGTTATAACCCACTGCACCTTTGTTCTATAGAGATGTAACTTTAATGCTTTAAGGAGATGCAGATTAAAGAAAAACACTTCAGGGGAAACAAAATTAACATTCATTAAGGAAGAGAGCCAAAAAGTGTTAACAAGCCTCTTGGCCAGAAGATAATGTAAATCACCGGAGACCTTTTGTATACAAAATGATATACAGAAAGAATCTGGATTGCGAACACTACATAATTTTGTGTTATCCATTGATCTCCATGTTTTTTCAAAAGTATAAAAGACCTTCTGAACAATAAAGGAGGAGGCCAGGGGCCGGGGCAATTTCTCGGACCAGATTCTCGAACTAGTCTCTCAGCCTGGTTTCTTGGGACTCTGGCTCCCCCCGTGTCTTTCTCTCTCTTTCTTCTTCTCTACCGTTCCTTCTTCTGCTCTTTACTTTAACTTCAGGCTATATCTCCACTTGGAGTGCGGAGGCTCGCCAGGTCTACTTACTTGCCCTGGCTGTTAAGACCCGCACGAAAGGGAGCTTAAGGCGAGGCACCCTTAGATATTCAAGCCGGCGCCGGTGGCCCAACGTAGGTGGTGCAAATTCCTTGTCTGGAATTTTATTGGCCGTCCGCGTAAGCCAAGCTATTCAGCCCTCTTACTCCACTTAATCTTCTTACTATACTAGAGTTTCCAAATCTAATCTTACATTAATAAATAAACAAGTCTTTCCACGCCAACGCCGTCCACCCTTCGAATTCCCTGGATCCACCGGGGCTGGACCCCGGCATAAGACCTTGAGTGAAGTCGGTGCCGGAACCTGAGGATTCCTCTTCAGTGCTGACATGGATCTTGGGGTACTTCCTGAGTCTCCCCAGGGGAGTCAGTCCTCGTCTCGAGTGGGGCATGCACGTGCGCTTTCCTCCCGAGCTGTAGCAGCAGTGTCACGCTTCCCTACGCGTGGATCAAGGGATCTGTGTCTTTCCACGAGGCTTTCCCACAGGCTGTCCCACGTGCCACCGTGGTGTGAGTCGATCCTCGGCTTGAAAGTCGAGGCAGTGCAGGGGAATACAGGTTTCCCTGGAATGGATGAGACGTGGACTTGATCACGCTTCCCTTCGCGTGGATCAAGGGATCTGTGGCTTTCCCCTCGAGGCTTTCCCTCGAGGCTTTCCGACAGGGCTTTCCCACGTGCCACCGTGGTGTGAGTCGATCCTCGGGCTTGAAAGTCGAGGCAGTGCAGGGAAAACAGGTTTCCTGAAATGGACTAAGACATCTGGGGGACTCTGGGAATGGTGGCACGAACCTGGAGTTCCTCTCGCCTTTCCTGTGGAGAGCGCCTCCTCTTGAGATGCGACGGGAACACAGGGAATTCTTTCCCGACCACGCACGGAAAGGATCCCTCCTGAGCAAGAGGCGAAAACGGGGCTCCTCTGGATGTGGGCGGAACTCTCGTGCTTCCTCTCTAGTGGAGACGGGTATATCGGGGAACTTCTTGAATTGCCAGCAAGCGTGTGAAGTACCCTTTGGAAGTTCCAGTGGTTAGGTGTGATTAGCCTCGAGACGCCTCAAGCGGAAATGGGCCTCATTTCGCCTGGAGGGAAGAAACTCCTGGATTTTCTCGAGTTGGGGCAGGTGCTATCGACTTACGACGGGGACCTCAGGGACCCGCTCTGGTGGCCTCAGGAAAGACCAGTCCCCATGCGAGTTGCTCGGGGGACTCTCGGGATTCCTCCCCATCGATGCCGGGGCCTAAGACCTTGTGTGGAGTCAGTTGCGGAACCTGAGGATTCCTCTCCAGTGCTGACATGGATCTTGGGGTACTTCTGGAGTCTCCCCAAGGGAGTCAGTGTTCGTCTCGAGTGGGGGCATGCACGTGCGATTTCCTCCCCAGCTCTAGCAGCAGTGGTCACGCTTCCCATCGAGTGGATCAAGGGATCTGTGGCCTTCCCTCGAGGCCTTTCCCATGAGGCTTTCCCACGAGGCTTTCCCCACACGGCCGTCCTAACCTGCCACCAGTGGTGTGAGTCGATCCTTGGCTTGAAAGTCGAGGCAGTGCAGGGAAAACAGGTTTCCTAAATGGACTGAGACATTTGGGGGACTCTGGGAATGGTGGCACGACCCTGGAGTCCCTCTCGGCCTTTCCTCTGGAGAGCGGCCTCCTCTTGAGATGCGACGGGAACACCGGGAATTCTTTCCCGACCACGCAGGGAAAGATCCGTCCTCTCTAGCTAGGAGGCGGAAACGGCGCTCCTCTGGATGAGGGGAGGGACTCTAAGTGATTCCTCTCGAGTGGAGACGGGTATGTCGGGGAAATTCTTGACTTGCAGCAAGGGTGTGAAGGACCCTTTGGAAGTTCCAGAGGTTAGGTGTGATTAGCCTCGAAACGCCTCTGAAGTAATGGGCCTAATCTCGCCTGGAGGGGAGAACCTCCTGGATTTTCTCGAGTTGCGGCAGGTGCTCTCGACTTATGACGGGGACCTCAGGGACCCGCTCTGGTGGCCTCAGGATATGCCAGTCCCCAGCGAGTTGGTAGGGGGCATCTCGGGATTCCTCTCCTGTCGATGGCCGGGGCCTAAAGACCTTGTGTGGAGTCGGTGCCGGAACCTGAGGATTCCTCTCCGGTGCTGACATGGATCTTGGGGTATTTCTGGAGTCTCCCCAGGGGATTCAGTCCTCGTCTCGAGTGGGGGCTTGCACTTGCGCTTTCCTCCCGAGCTGTAGCAGCAGTGTCACGCTTCCCTTCCATGGATCAAGGGATCTGTGGCTTTCCTCGAGGCTTTCCCACGATGCTTTCCCACAAGGCTTTCCCACAGGGACTGTCCACGAGCCACCGTGGTGTGAGTCGATCCTCATCTTGAAAGTCGAGGCAGTGCAGGAAAACAGGTATCCCTGGAATGGCTAAGACATCTGGGGGACTCTGGAATGGTGGCACGACCCTGGAGTTCCTCTCGCCTTTCCTGTGAGATCGCCTCCACTTTGAGATGCGACGGGTACGCCGGGAATTCTTTCCCGACCATGCAGGGAAAGGATCCCTCCTCTCAAGCAAAGAGGGCAGAAACGGGGCTCCTCTGGGATGTGGGCGGGACTCTCGTGCTTCCTCTCGAGTGGAGACGGGTATGTCGGGGGAACTTCTTGAGTTGCAGCAAGGGTGTGAAGGACCCTTTGGAAGTTCCAGAGGTTAGGTGTGATTAGGCCTCGAGACGCCTCCAGCGGAAATGAGCCTCATCTCGCCTGGAGGGAGAACCTCCTGAATTTTCTCGAGTTGCGAAAGGTGCTCTCGACTTATGAACGGGGACCTCAGGGACCCGCTCTGGTGGCCTCAGGAAAGGCCAGTCCGCATGCGAGTTGCTTGGGGGCCTCTCGGGGATTCCTCTCCCGTCGATGCCGGGGGCCTTAGGCTGCCGGGAGCCAGTGTGAGGATGCCCGCCCGTGGACAAGGTTATGAGGAAGGAAGCTGACATACGCAAGGCGTGCTCAGACTTCAGGGACCCCTCTGGAAATTTTTAAGCATGTACGCCAACAAAAATCTGCCCGGTTTTTGTGCTCTGCTTTTCACTCTTCTGACCTTTTCTGGAAAAAGTCAATTCAGGGCGTTAGTCTTCTGCATTTTGAAAGAGTGTTTCAATCCAAAACCCTCTGATGGCTTTCTAGCCTGCCTGTAGGACTCGTACAGCTGCACTTGTGATTGCTTGAGGCCTCCTGACCGCAGGAGGCACAGGAAGCTTAAATCATCCTAGGAATGTAGGAGCTTCCGAGGAGTCAGAATCTTTAGAATAGGACTGATTAAAAATTTCATTTTTTGGGTCAATGCTTGCTGCCAAATTTTCATATCCTTTATTTTTAGATATAGTTGGTATGTGAAAAACAAGTAGTAGACCTGGTATTAGCAACATTAGATCTTTGAGTTAAGTACCTTCTTTGTTATAACCCACTGCACCTTTGTTCTATAGAGATGTAACTTTAATGCTTTAAGGAGATGCAGATTAAAAAAAACACTTCAGGGGAAACAAAATTAACATTCATTAAAGAAGAGAGCCAAAAAGTGTTAACAAGCCTCTTGGCCAGAAGATAATGTAAATCACCGGAGACCTTTTGTATACAAAATGATATACAGAAAGAATCTGGGTTGCGAACACTACATAATTTTGGGTTATCCATTGATCTCCATGTATTTATCAAAAGTATAAAAGACCTTCTGAACAATGAAGGAGGAGGCCAGGGGCCGGGGGCCAGTTTCTCGGACCAGCTTCTCGAACTAGTCTCTCAGCCTGGTTTCTTGGGACTCTGGCTCCCGCCCGTGTCTTTCTCTCTCTTTCTTCTTCTCTACCTTTTCCTTCTCTCTGCTCTTTACTATAACTTCAGGCTGAATCTCCACTTGGAGTGCGGAGGCTCGCCAGGTCTACTTACTTGCCCTGGCTGTTAAGACCCGCACGAAAGGGAGCTTAAAGGCGAGGCACCCTTAGATATTCAAGCGGGGCGCCGGTGGCCCAACGTAGCTGGTGCAAATTCCTTGTCTGGAATTTTATTGGCCGGACCGCGTGAAACCAAGCTATTCAGCCCCCTTCCTCCACTTAATCTTCTTACTACACTATAGTTTCCTAATCTAATCTTACATTAATAAATAAAACAAGTCTTTCCACGCCAACGCCGTCCACCCTTCGAATTCCCTGGATCCACCGGGGCTGGACCCCGGCATAAGACCTAGAGTGGAGTCGGTGCCAGAACCTGAGGATTCCTCTCCAGTGCTGACATGGATCTTGGGGTACTTCCTGAGTCTCCGCAGGGGAGTCAGTCCTCGTCTCGAGTGGGGGCATGCACGTGCGCTTCCTCCCGAGCTGTAGCAGCAGTGTCACGCTTCCCTTCGCGTGGATCAAGGGATCTGTGGCTTTCCCCACGAGACTTTCCCACGAGGCTTTCCCTCGAGGCTTTCCCACAGGGCTGTCCCACGTGCCACCGTGGTGTGAGTCGATCCTCGGCTTGAAAGTCGAGGCAGTGCAGGGAATACAGGTTTCCCTGGAATGGACTGAGACGTGGACTTGATCACGCTTCCCTTCGCGTGGATCAAGGGATCTGTGGCTTTCCCTCGAGGCTTTCCCACGATGCTTTCCCACGAGGCTTTCCCACAAGGCTGTCCCACGTGCCACCGTGGTGAGAGTCGATCCTCGGCTTGAAAGTCGAGGCAGTGCAGGGAAAACAGGTTTCCCTGGAATGGACTGAGATATCTGGGGGACTCTGGGAATGGTGGCACCACCCTGGAGTTCCTCTCGCATTTCCTGTGGAGAGCGCCTCCTCTGGAGATGCGACGGGAACCCCAGGAATTCTTTCCCGGACACACAGTGAAAGGATCCCTCGTCTCGAGCTATGAGGGAGAAAAGGGGCTCCTCTGGATGTGGGCGGGACTCTCGTGCTTCCTCTCGAGTGGAGACGGGTATGTCGGGGAACTTCTTGAGTTGCAGCAAGGGTGTGAAGGACCCTTTGTGAAGTTCCAGAGGTTAGGTGTGATTAGCTTCGAGACGCCTCAGCGGAAAATGGGCCTCATCTCGCCTGGAGGGGAGAACCTCCTGGATTTTCTCGAGTTGTGGCAGGTGCTCTCGACATACGACGGGGACCTCAGGGACCCGCACTGGTGGCCTCAGGGAAGGCCATTCCCCATGCGAGTTGCTCGGGGCCCTCTCGGGATACCTGCCCCATCGATGCCGGGGTCTAAGACCTTGTGTTGAGTGGGTGCCGGAACCTGAGGATTCCTCTCCAGTGTGACATGGATCTTGGGGTACTTCTGTAGTCTCCCCAGGGGAGTCAGACATCGACTCGAGTGAGGGCAGGCACGTGCACTTTCCTCCCGAGCTCTAGCAGCAGTGATACGCTTCTCTTCGCGTGGATCGAGGGATCAGTGGCTTTCCCTCGAGGCTTTCCCACGAGCCTTTCCCACAGGGCTGTCCCACGTGCCACCGTGGTGTGAGTCGATCCTCGGCTTGAAAGTCGAAGCATTGCAGGGAAAACAGTTTTCCCTGGAATGGACAGAGAAATCTGGGTGACTCTGGGAATGGTGTCACGAACCTGGATTTCCTCTCGCCTTTCCTGTGGAGAGCGCCTCCTCTTGAGATGCGATGGGAACGCCGGGAATTCTTTCCCGACCACGCAGGAAAAGGATCCCTCCTCTCGAACTAGGAGGCGGAATCGGTGCTCCTCTGTATGTGGGTGGGACTCTCGTGCTTCCTCTCCTCTGGAGACGGGTATGTCGGGAGTTTCTTGAGTTGCAGCAAGGGTGTGAAGGACCTTTTGGAAGTTCCACAGGTTAGGTGTGATTAGCCTGGATATGGCTCAGCGGAAATGGGCCTCATCTCGCCTGGAGGGAAGAACCACCTGGATTTTCTCCAGTTGAGGCAGGTGCTCACAACTTACGACCGGGACCTCAGGGACCTGCTCTGGTGGCCTCAGGAAAGACCAGTCCCCATGCGAATTGCTCGGGTCCTCTCGGGATTCCTCTCCCGTCGATGCCGAGGCTAAGACCTTGTGTGGAAATGGTGCCAGAACCTGAGGTTTCCTCTCCAGTGCTGACATGGATCTTGGGGTACTTCTGGAGTCTCCCCAGGGGAGTGAGTCCTTGTCTCGAGTGGGGGCATGCACGTGCGCTTTCCTCCCGAGATGTAGCAGCAGTGTCACGCTTCCCTTCGCGTGGATCAAGGAATCTGTGGCTTTCCCTCGAGGCTTTCCCAAGAGGATTTCCCACGAGGCTTTCCGACAGGGCTATCCCACGTGCCACCGTGGTGTGAGTCGATCCTCGCCGTGAAATTCGAGGCAGTGCAGGAAAAACAGTTTACTCTGGAATGGACTGAGACATCTGGGCGACTCTGTGAATGGTGGCAAGACCCTGGAGTTCCTCTCGCCTTTCCTGTGGAGAGCGCTTCCCCTTGAAATGCGAGCGGAATGGCGGGTATTATTTCCTGACCAAGCAGGGAAAGGATCCCTCATGTCGAGCTTCGATACCAAAACGGCGTCTCCTCTGGATGTGGGCGGGACCCTCGTGCTTCCTCTCGAGTGGAGACGGGTATGTCGGGGAACTTCTTGAGTTGCAGCAAGGACCCTTTTGAATTTCCAGAGTTTAGGTGTGATGAGCCTCCAGACGCCTCCGAGGAAATGGGCCTCATCTCGCCTGGAGGGGAGAACCTCCTGGATTTTCTAGAGTTGGGCAGGGTCTCTCGAGTTACGACAGGGACCTCAGGGACCCGCTCTGGTGGCCTCAGGAAAGGCCAGTGCC
>NW_017212367.1:0-16698 GCF_001704415.2 Capra hircus
TCAAGTTCACGGTCAAGTTCAAGTTCAAGGGTCAAGTTCAAGGTCAAGTTACGTTCAAGTTCTAAGGTCAAATTCAAGCCTCAAGTTCACGGTCAAGTTCAACTTCAAGGTCAAGTTCCACATTCAAGTTCAAGTTCAAGGTAAAGGTCAAGTTCAAGTTCAAGGTCAAGTTCAAGTTCAAGGTCAAGGTCAAGGTCAAGTTCAAAGTTCAAGTTCAAGTTCAAGTTCACGGTCAAGTTCAAGTTCAAGGCCAAGGTCAAGGTCAAGGTCAAGTTCAAGTTCAAGGGCAAGGCAAGGCAAGGCCTAGCCCACGGCCAAGGCAAGGGCAAGGGCAACGCCAAGGGCAAGGCCAAGGCCCAGGCCAAGGCAAAGGCCTAGGCCACCAAAGCGAAGCCCAAACCCCGTAACGCCTGACAGAAGGCAGAAGCCACTAGGCCCCTGTGCAGAGGAAGCCACTGAAGGCAGCAAGGCCACAGAGATCCCAGACTCCCATTCCCACAGGAAGATGTGAGGATAAAGGGCTTCATCCCAGCACAGCAACCCGCTCCACCAACCCCCAAACCCGGCCCCTCCTCCCGCAGCACGCCTCCTGAAACAACACTGTCTTCCCAGAAAAGAGAAGGGAGAAGCCATGTGTGTGCCAAAGGAGCAAGATGAACAAACGATACCACGCCCTCCGACCTGGGCACACCTCACGCCTCGGAACGCCGGGCCCGGCCGAAGGGTCCCCGACATTCTCGGGTGGAGGGGGGTCGACACGTTGGCCGACAGCCCTTTGCCCGGGCCACCCGCAAATCCCCTGAGACGTGATCCGACCCCAGGGACCGAGGGCAAATGTACCGCTTGAGGGTGCTGGAGGAGCTGGACGAAGCCATGTTGGGAGAGGCACACGGGCACGCTGCAGACTGCTGGCCGAGTGGGCGGGGACCCAGCAGCTCAGGGCTCTGGAAAGCAGGAGGCGGCTCCGCCCCCATTGACGTCAATAGGGTTTGGGTGGGTAGATGGAGGGTGCCGCCCCTGGCCTCTTTCCAAGCAGAGACCCTGGACGGAGTCCCGTGGAGCGAGTGGCTTTTCCCGGGCACAACTGCCCCGGACCGCCAAGATCCCCGTTGGGGTGGGCGGGCCGTTCGGGGGCTTTGGTTTGTGGCCCTCCCTCGCAGCGGGGGGTGGGATCAACCCCGGGTGGATCAATCAGGGGCTCTCAGCAGTACCAAGGGAGTTCACCGCCCAGGAAACGCCCCTAGGTCCCTTTGAATTGGCCACCAACGCCCCCTACCCCAGCCTGCCTTGCTCTGGGGTTTCCCGCCTTTTCACATTCCACAGGTCCCTGGGCCTCGACTGTCCCCCGCTGTCTCCTCCGAGGCATTCCGGGACACCGGACGCTCTCTCCAGTGCCTCCACCTAGATCCCTCGCTGTCCTCGCCTCCGTTTCTCCCCTGCCCCCTCCCCAACCTCTCCGTGGGATCTTGGCGTCATTTCCCTACAGCAGTCCCAGAGCGCCACCCCCGAGAGCTTTGAGTTGCCTGGAGCCCAAGGCTCCGGCCAGAGCCCTGAGGGGCCAGCGTCTGGACTGGCAGCTAATGCCATTTGGGGCTTTTCTCACGTGGAGCCTAAGGCCCGCACTTCCGCGGGGAACCCCACAGCGTTAGTGCCCTGGAGATACCCGCCCAAGGGGACAGTGTACCTCCTACTGTGGGGAAGGAGGTACCTGTTTTCCCTGCACTGGTTCGACTTTCACGCTGAGGATCGACTCACACCATGGTGGCACGTGGAAAAGCCCTGTGGGAAAGCCTCATGGGAAAGACTCGAGGGAAAGCCACAGAATCCCTTGATCCACTCGACGGGAAGCGTGCCACTTCTGCTACAGCTCGGGAGGAAAGCGCACGTGCATGTCCCCACTCGAGACGAGGACTGACTCCCCTGGGGACACTCTAGAAGTAGCCCAAGATCCATGTCAGCACTGGAGAGGAACCCTCAGTTTCCGGCACCGACTCCACACAAGGTCTTAGGCCCCGGCATCGACGGGAGAGGAATCCCGAGAGGACCCTGAGCTACTCGCATGGGGACTGGCCTTTCCTGAGGCCACCAGAGGGGGACCCTGAGGTCCCCGTCGTAAGTCGAGAGCACCTGCCGCAACTTGAGAAAATCCAGGAGGTTCTCCACTCCAGGCGAGATCAGGCCCATTTCCGCTGACCCGTATCGAGGCTAATCACACCTAAACTCTGGAACTTCCAAAAGGTCCTTTCACACCCTTGTTGCAACTCAAGAAGTTCCCCGACATACCCGTCTCCACTCGAGAGGAAGCATGAGAGTTCTGCCCACATCCAGAGGAGGCCCGTTTCCCCCTCCTAGCTCGAGAGGAGGGATCCTTTCCCTGCGTGGTCAGTAAAGAATTCCCGGCGTTCCCCAAGCATCTCAAGAGGAGGCGCACTTCACAGGAAAGGCGAGAGGAACTCCAGGGTCGTGCCACCATTCCCAGAGTCCCCCAGATGTCACAGTCCATTCCAGGGAAACCTGTTTTCCCTGCACTGCCTTGACTTTCAAGCCGAGGATCGACTCACACCACGGTGGCACGTGGGACAGCCCTGTAGTAAAGCCTCGTGGGAAAGCCTCGTGGGAAAGCCTCGTGGGAAAGCCTCATGGGAAAGCCTCGTGGGAAAGCCTCGAGGGATAGCCACAGATCCCTTGATCCACGCGAAGGGAAGCGTGACACTGCTACTACAGCTCCGGAGGAAATCGCACGTGCATGCGGCCACACGAGACGAGGACTGACTCCCCTGGGGATACTCCAGAATTACCCAAGATCCATGTCAGCATTGGAGAGGAATCCTCAGGTTCGGGCACCGTCTCCACACAATGTCTTAGGTCCCGTCATCGACGGGAGAGGTATCCTGAGAGGCCCCCGAGCAACTCGCAAGGGGCTGGCCTTTCCTGAGGCCACCAGGGCGGGTCCCTGAGGTCCCCGTCGTAAGTCGAGAGCACCTGCCGGCAACTCGAGAAAATCCAGGAGGTTCTCCCCTCCAGGCGAGATGAGGCCCATTTCCGCTGAGGCTTCTCGAGGCTAATCACATCCTAACATATGGAATTTCCAAAGGGTCCTTCACACCCTTGCTGCAACTCAAGAAGTTCCCCGACATACCCGTCTCCACTCGAGAGGAAGCACGAGAGTCCCGCCCACATCCAGAGGAGCCCCGTTTCCGCCTCCTAGCTCGAGAGAAGGGATCCATTCCCTGCGTGGTCGGGAAAGAATTCCCAGTGTTCCCGTCGCATCTCAAGAGGAGGCGCTCTCCACAGGAAAGCGAGAGGAACTCCAGGGTCGTGCCACCATTCCCAGAGTTCCCCAGATGTTTCAGTCCATTCCAGGGAAACCTGTTTTCCCTGCTCTGCCTCGACTTTCAAGCCGAGGATCGACTCACACCACGGTGGCACGTGGGACAGCCCTGTGGGAGAGCCTCGTGGGAAAGCCTCCTGGTAAAGCCTCGAGGGAAAGCCACAGATCCCTTGATCCACGAGAAGGGAAGCGCGACACTGCTGCTACAGCTCAGGAGGAAAGCGCACGTGCATGCCCCCACTCGAGACGAGGACTGACTCCCCTGGGAGACTCCAGAAGTACCCCATATCCATGTCAGCACTGGAGAGGAATTCTCAGGTTCCGGCACTGACTCCACACAAGGTCTTAGGCCCCGGCATCGACGGGAGAGGAATCCCGAGAGGCCCCCGA
Organism: Capra hircus; assembly: GCF_001704415.2. Lineage (NCBI taxonomy): Eukaryota > Metazoa > Chordata > Mammalia > Artiodactyla > Bovidae > Capra > Capra hircus. The sequence continues at coordinate 3,722 of NW_017212367.1, forward strand.
GCAACTCGATTGGGAACTGGCCTTTCCTGAGGCCACCAGAGCGGGTCCCTGAGGTCCCCGTCGTAAGTCGAGAGCACCTGCCACAAATGGAGAAAATCCAGGAGGTTCTCCCCTCCAGGCGAGATGAGGCCCATTTCCGCTGAGGCGTCCGAGGCTAATCACATCTAATATCTGGAACTTCCAAAGGGTCCTTCACACCCTTGCTGCAACTCAAGAAGTTCCCCGACATACCCGTCTCCACTCGAGAGGAAGCACGAGAGTCCCGCCCACATCCAGAGGAGCCCCATTTCCGCCTCCTAGCTCGAGAGGAGGGATCCTTTCCCTGCGTGGTGGGGAAAGAATTCCCCACGTTCCCGTCGCATCTCAAGAGGAGGCGCTCTCCACAGGAAAGGCGAGAGGAACTCCAGAGTCGTGCCACCATTCCCAGAGTCCCCAGATGTCTCAGTCCATTCCAGGGAAACGTGTTTTCCCTGCACTGCCTCCACTTTCAAGCCGAAGATCGACTCACACCACGGTGGCACGTGGGACAGCCCTGTGGGAAAGCCTCTTTGGAAAGCCTCGTGAGGAAAGCCACTGATCCCTTGATCCACTCGACGGGAAGAATGACCCTGCTGCTAGAGCTCGGGAGGAAAGTGCACGTGCATGCCTCCACTCGAGACGAGGACTGACTCCCCAGGGGAGAGTCCAGAGGTACCCCAAGATCCATGTCAGCACAGGAGAGGAATCCTCAGCTTCCTGCACCGACTCCACACAAGATCTCAGGCCCCGGCATCGACGGGAGAGGAATCCCGAGAGGCGCCCGAGGAACTCGCGTGGGGACTGGCCTTTCCTGAGGCCACCAGAGCGAGTCCCTGAGGTCCCCGTAGATAGTCGAGAGCACCTGCCTCAACTCGAGAAAATCCAGGAGGTTCTCTCCTCCTGGCGAGATGAGGACCATTTCCGTTGATGCGTCTCGGGTGAATCACACCTAACCTCTGGAACTTTCAAAGCGTCCTTCACACCCTTGGTGCAACTCAAGAAGTTCCCCGACATACCCGTGTCTACTTGAGAGGAAGCACGAGAGTCCCGCCCACATCCAGAGGAGCACCGTTTCCGACTAAGTTCGAGAGGAGGGATCCTTTCCCTGCGTGGTCGGGAAAGAATTCCGGGCCTTCCCGTCGCATTTCAAGAGGAGGCGCTCTCCACAGGAAAGGCGAGAGGAACTCCAGGGTCCTGCCACCGTTCCCAAGTCCCCCAGATATCTCAGTCCATTCCAGGGAAACCTGTTTTCCCTGCACCGCCTCGACTTTCAAGCCGAGGTTCGACTCACACCACGGTGGCACGTGGGACAGCCCTGTGGGAAAGCCTCGTGGCAAAGCCTCGTGGCAAAGCCTCGAGGGAAAGACACAGATCCCTTGATCCACGCAAAGGGAAGCGGGACACTGCTGCTACAGCTCGGGAGGAAAGCCCACGTGCATGCCCCCACTCGAGACTAGGACTGACTCCCCTGGGGAGACTCCAGAGGTACCCCAAGATCCATGTGAGCACTGGAGAGGAATCCTCAGCTTCCTGCACCGACTCCACACAAGCGTCTTAGGCCCCGGTATTGACGGGAGAGGAATCCCGAGAGGCCCCCGAGCAACTCGCATGGGGAATGGCCTTTCCTGAGGCCACCAGAGCGGGTCCCTGAGGTCCCCGTAGATAGTCGAGAGCACCTCCTGCAACTCGAGAAAATACAGGAGGTTCTCTCCTTGAGGCGAGATTAGGCCCAATTCCGCTGTGGCGTCTCGAGGCTAATCACACCTAACCTCTGGAACTTCCAAAGGGTCCTTCACACCCTTGCTGCAACTCAGGAAGTTCCCCCACATACCGTCTGCACTCGAGATGAAGCACAAGCTCCCGCCCACATCCAGAGGAGCCCCGTTTCTGCCTCATAGCTCGAGGGGAGGGATCCTTTCCCTGCGTGGTCGGGAAATAATTCGCGGGGTTCCCGTTGCATCTCGAGAGGAGGCGCTGTCCACAGGAAAGGCGAAAGGAACTCCAGGGTGGTGCCACCATTCCCAGAGTCCTCCCAGATGTCTCAGTCCATTCCAGGGAAACCTGTTTTCCTAGCAGTGCCTCGACATTCAAGCTGAGGATCGACTCACACCACGGTGGCACGAGGGAGAGCCCTGTGGGAAAGCCTCGTGGGAAAGACTCGTGGGAAAGCCTCGAGGGAAAGCCACAGATCCCTTGATCCACGCGAAGGGAAGCGTGACACTGCTGCTACAGCTCGGCAGGAAATTGCACGTGCATGCCCCTACTCGAGACGAGGACAGAGTCCCCTAGGGAGACTCCAGAAGAACACCAAATCCATGTCAGCACTGGAGAGGAATCCTCAGGTTCCGGCACAGACTCCACACATGGTCTTGTGCCCCGTCATCGATGGGAGAGGAATCCGAGACACCCCCGAGCAACTCGCATGGGGACTGGCCTTTCCTGAGGCCACCAGACCGGGTCCCTGAGGTCCCCGTCGTAACTCGAAAGCACCTGCCACAACTCGAGAGAAATCCAGGAGGTTCTCCCCATCCAGGCGAGATGATGCCCATTTCCGTTCAGGAGTCTCGAGGCTAATCACACCTAACCTCTGGAAATTCCAAAGGGTCCTTCACACCCTTGCTGCACCTCAAGAAGTTCCCCGACATACTCGTCTCCACTCGAGAGGAAGCAAGAGAGTCCCGCCCACATCCAGAGGAGCCCCGTTTCCGCCTCATAGCTCGAGAGGAGGGATACTTTCCCTTTGTGGTCGGGACAGAATTCCCGGCGTTCCCGTCGCATCTCAAGAGGAGGCGCTCTCCACAGGAAAGGCGAGAGGAATTCCAGGGTCGTGTCACCATTCCCAGAGTCCCCCAGATGTCTCCGTCCATTCCAGGGAAACCTGTTTTCCCTGCACTGCTACGACTTTCAAGCCGAGGATCGACTCACACAACGGTGGCACGTGGGACAGCCCAGTGGGAAAGCCTCGTGGGAAATCCTCGTGGGAAAGCCTCGAGGGAAAGCCACAGATCCCTTGATCCACGCGAAGGGAAACGTGACACTGCCGCTACAGCTCGGGAGGAAATAGCACCTGCATGCCCCCAATGGAGATGAGGACTGACTCCCCTGGGGAGACACCAGAAGTCCCCCAAGATCCATGTCAGCACTGGAGAGGAAATCCTCAGTTTCCGGCACCGACTCCACACAAGGTCTGAGGCCCGGACATCGACGGGAGAGGAATCCGGAGAGGCCCCCGAGCAACTCGCATGGGGACTGGCCTTTCCGTAGGCCACCAGAGCGGGTCCCTGAGGTCCCCGTCGTAAGTCGAGAGAACCTGCCGCAACTCGAGAAAATCCAGAAGGTTTTCCGCTCCAGGCGAGATGAGGCCCATTTCCTCTGAGGCATATCGAGCTAATCACACCTAACCTCAGGAACTTCCAAAGGGTCCTTCACACCCTTGCTGCAACTCAAAAAGTTCCCCGACATTCCTGTCTCCACTCGAGAGAAAGCACGAGAGTCCCACCCACATCCAGAGGAACCCCGTTTCCGCCTCATAGCTTCAGCGGAGGGATCCTTTCCCTGCGTGGTTGGGAAAGAATTCCCGGCCATCCAGTCGCATCTCAAGAGGAGGCGCTCTCCAGAGGAAAGAGGAGAGGAACTCCAGGGTCGTGTCACCATTCCCAGAGTCCCCCAGATGTCTCAGTCCATTCCAGGGAAACCTGTTTTCCCTGCACTGCCTCGACTTTCAAGCCGAGGATCGACTCACACCACGGTGGCACGAGAGACAGCCCTATGGGAAAGCCAAGTGGGAAAGCCTCGGAGGGAAAGCCACTGATCCCTTGATCCACTCGACGGGAAGAATGACCCTGCTGCTAGAGCTCGGGAGGAAAGTGCACGTGCATGCCTCCACTCGAGACGAGGACTGACTCCCCATGGGAGACTCCAGAGGTACCCCAAGATCCATGTCAGCACAGGAGAGGAATCCTCAGCTTCCTACACCGACTCCACACAAGATCTCAGGCCCCGGCATCGACGGGAGAGGAATCACGAGAGGCGCCCGAGGAACTCGCCGTGGGGACTGGCCTTTCCTGAGGCCACCAGAGCGAGTCCCTGAGGTCCCCGTAGATAGTCGAGAGCACCTGCCTCAACTCGAGAAAATCCAGGAGGTTCTCTCCTCCTGGCGAGATGAGGACCATTTCCGTTGATGCGTCTCGGGTGAATCACACCTAACCTCTGGAGCTTTCAAAGCGTCCTTCACACCCTTGGTGCAACTCAAGAAGTTCCCCGACATACCCGTGTCTACTTGAGAGGAAGCACGAGAGTCCCGCCCACATCCAGAGGAGCACCGTTTCCGACTAAAGTTCGAGAGGAGGGATCCTTTCCCTGCGTGGTAGGGAAAGAATTCCGGGCCTTCCCGTCGCATTTCAAGAGGAGGCGCTCTCCACAGGAAAGGCGAGAGGAACTCCAGGGTCCTGCCACCGTTCCCAAGTCCCCCAGATGTCGCAGTCCATTCCAGGGAAACTTGTTTTCCCTGCACCGCCTCGACTTTCAAGCCGAGGTTCGACTCACACCACGGTGGCACGTGGGACAGCCCTGTGGGAAAGCGTCGTGGGAAAGCCTCGTGGCAAAGCCTCGTGGGAAAGCCTCGAGGGAAAGCCACAGATCCCTTGATCCACACCACGGGAAGCGGGACACTGCTGCTTCAGCTCGGGAGGAAAGCGCACGTGCATTCCCCTACTCGAGACGAGGACTGACTCCCCTGGGGAGACTCCAGAAGTACCCCAAGGTCCATGTCAGCATTGGAGAGGAATCCTCAGGTTCCAGCACCGTCTCCACACAATTTCTTAGGCCCCCGGCATCGACAGGAGAGGAATCCCGAGAGGCCCCCGAGCAACTAGCATGGGGACTGGGCCTTCCTGAGACCACCAGAGCAGGTCCCCAGGTCCCCGTCGTAAGTCGAGAGCACCTTCCGCAACCCGAGTAAATTCAGGAGGTTCTCGCATCCAGGCGAGATGAGGCCCATTTCCGCTGAGGCATCTCGAGGCTAATCACACCTAACCTCTGGAACTTCCGAAGGGTCATTCACACCCTTGCTGCAACTCAAGAAGTTGCCCGACATACTCGTCTCCACTCGAGAGGGAGCACGAGAGTCCCACCCACATTCAGAGGAGCCCCGTTTCCACCTCCAGGTCGAGAGGAGGGATCCTTTTACTGCGTGGTTGGGAAAGAATTCCCGGCGTTTCCGTCGCATCTCAAAAGGAGGTACTCTCCACAGGAAAGGTGAGAGGAACTCCAGGGTCGTGCCACCATTCCCAGAGTCCCCCAGATGTCTCAGTCCATTCCAGGGAAACCTGTTTTCCCTGCAAGGCATCGACTTTCAAGCCGAGGATCGACTCACACCACGGTGTCACTTGGGACAGCCCTGTGGGAAAGCCTCGTGGGAAAGCCTCATGGGAAAGCCTCGAGGGAACGACACAGATCCCTTGATCCACACGAAGGGAAGCGTGACACTGCTGCTACAGCTCAGGAGGAAAGCGCACGTGCATGCCCCCACTCTAGAAGAGGACTGACTCCCCTGGGGAGACTACAGAAGTACCCCAAGATCCATGTCAGCACTGGAGAGGAATACTCAGGTTCCGGCACCGACTCCACACAGATCTTAGGCCCCAGCATCGATGGGAGAGGAAGCCCAAGAAGCCCCCGTGCAAGTCGCATGGGGACTGGCCTTTCCTGAGGCCACCAGAGCGGGTCCCTGAGGTCCCCGTCGTAAGTCGTGAACACCTGCCGCAACTCGAGAAAACCCAGGAGGATCTCACCTCCAGGCGAGATGAGGCCCATTTGTGCTGAGGCGTCTCGAGGCTAATCACACCTAACCTCTGGAACTTCCAAAGGATCCTTCACACCCTTGCTGCAACTCAAGAAGTTCCCCAACATACCCGTCTCCACTCGAGAGGAAGCACGAGAGTCCCGCCCACATCCAGAGGAGCCCCGTTTCCTCCTCCTAGCTCGAGAGGAGGGATCCTTTCCCTGCGTGGTCGGGAAAGAATTCCCGGCATTCCCGTCACATCTAAAGGGGAGGCGCTCTCCACAGGAAAGGCGAGAGGAACTCCAGGGTCATTCCACCTTTCCCAGAGTCCCCCAGATGTCTCAGTCCATTCCAGGGAAACCTGTTTTCCCTGCACTGCCTCGACTTTCAAGCCGAGGATCGACTCACACCACGGTGGCACATGGGACAGCCCTGTGGGAAAGCCTCGTGGGAAAGCCTTAAGGGAAAACCTCGAGGGAAAGCCACAGATCCCTTGATCCATGCCACGGGAAGCGCGACACTGCTGCTACAGCTCGGGAGGAAAGCGCATGTGCATGCCCCCACTCGAGAGAGGACTGACGCCACTGGCGAGACTCCAGAAGTACCCCAAAAATCCATGTCAGCACTGGAGAGGAATCCTCAGGTTCCGGCACTGACTCCACACAAGGTCTTAGGCCCCAGCATCGACGTGAGAATAATCCAGAGAGGCCCCGAGCAACTCGTATGTGGACTGGCGTTTCCTGAGGCCACCAGAGTGGGTCCCTGAGGTCCCCGTCATAAGTCGAGAGCACCTGTCGCAACTCGAGGAAATCCAGGAGGTTCTCCCCTCCAGGGGAGATGAGGCTCATTTCCGCTGAGGCGTTTCGAGGCTAATCACACCTAAACTCTGGAACTTCCAAAGGGTCCTTCACACCCTTGCTGCAACTCAAGAAGTTCCCCAACATACCCGTCTCCACTCGAGAGGAAGCACGAGAGTCCACCCACATTCTGAGGAGCCCCGTTTCCGCCTCCTAGCTTGAGAGGAGGGATCCTTTCCCTGCATGATCGTGAAGGAATTCCCGGCGTTCCCGTCGCATCTCAAGAGGAGGCGCTCTCCACAGGAAAGACGAGAGGAACTCCAGGGTCGTGCCACCATTCCCAGAGTCCCCTAGATGTATCAGTCCATTCCAGGGAAACCTTTTTTCCCTGCTCTTCCTCGACTTTCAAGCCGAGGATCGACTCACACCACGGTGGCACGTGGGACAGCCCTGTGGGAAAGCCTCGTGGGAAAGCCTCGTGGGAAAGCCTCGTGGGAAAGCCACAGATCCCTTGATCCACGCGAAGGGCAGCGTGACGCTGCTGCTACAGCTCGGGCGGAAAGCGCACGTGCATGCCCCCACTCGAGACGAGGACTGACTCCCCTGGGGAGACTCCAGAAGAACCCCAAGATCCACGTCTCCCGGGGTCCAGCCCCGGTGGATCCAGGGAATTCGAAGGGTGGATGGCGTTGGCGTGGAAAGACTTGTTTGTTTATTAATGTAAGATTAGATTAAGAAACTATAGTGTAATAAGTAGATTAACTGGAAGAAGAGGGCTGAATAGCTTGGTTTACGCGGAAGGCCAATAAAATTCCAGACAAGGAATTTGCACCATCTACCTTGGGCCACCGGCGCCCACTTGAATATCTAAGTGTGCCTCGCCTTAAGCTCCCTTTCGTGCGGGTCTTAACAGCCGGGACAAGTAAGTAGACCTGGCGAGCCTCCGCGCCCCAGATGGAGATTCAGCCTGAAGTTAAAGTAAAGAGCAGAGAGAGGGAAGGGGAGAGAAGAAGAGAGAGAGAGAGACATGGGGGGAGCCAGAGTCCCAAGATACCAGGCCGAGAGACTAGTTCGAGAAACCGGTCTGATCCTTTATTGTTCAGAAGGCCTTTTATACTTTTGATAAAACATGGAGATCAATGGGTAACACAGAATTATGTGGCGTTCGCAGCCCAGACTCTTTCTATACATCATTTTGTATACAAAAGGTCTCAGGTGATTTACATTATCTTCTGGCCCAGAGGCTTGTTAACACTTTTTAGCTCTCTTCCTTAATGAATGTTAATTTTGTTTCCCCTGAAGTGTTTTTCTTTAATCTGCATTTCCTTAAAGCATTAAAGTTACATCTCTATAGAACAAAGGTGCAGTGGGATATAACAAAGAACGTACTTAACTCGAAGATCTAATGTTGCTAATACCAGGTCTACTACTTGTTTTTCTATATACCAACTATATCTAAAAATAAAGGATATGAAAATTTGGCAGCAAGCATTGACTCAACAAATGAAACTTTTAATCAGTCCTATTCTAAAGATTTTGACTCTTCGGAAGCCCCTACATTCCTAGGATGTTTTAAGCTTCCTGTGCCTCCTGCGGTCAGGAGGCCTCAAACAATCACACTCGCAGAGTCCTGCAGGCAGGCTAGAAAGCCATCGAAGGGGTTTTTGGATTGAAACACTCTTTCAAATGCAGAAGACTAAAGCCCTGAATTGACTTTTTCCAGAAAATGTCAGAAGAGTGGAAAAGCAGAGCACAAAAGCCGGCAGATTTTTGTTGGGGTACATGCTTAGGAATTTCCAGAGGGGTCCCTGAAGTCTGAGCACGCCTTGCGTATGTCAGTTTCCTTCCTCATGACCTTGTCACGGGCGGGATTCCTCACACTGGCTTCCGGCATCTCCCCCTTCTTTATTATTTTTTAAAAAATTAGGTGCAGATCAGTCGCGAGATTCTGAATGCTCTGCCGAAGAGTCCTGACAACACAAGGAAGCACGATTACAAGGAGCAGGATTATGGCACCCACAGCAGCATAGCTAGAAACAGTAGTCAGAAGAGTTTTTCCAGAAATGAAGTCAGAGAAGGTGTGGAAAAAGTCATTGGCTTCTCCTGCGGCAGTAAAATCTAATCGAGAGTGTTCCAAGGTCTGAATCTGATTATGAAGTTTCCCTAAGTCTAAACTAATATCTGAGCTGTTCCAAACACCTAAAATATGATTTTTGACTCTCTCCCATTCAAAATCTGTCTCATTTACTTTCAGGGATGTAACACATATCCACCGGTAATCAGCATGACATGAAAGAGCCATTTTCACTTTCAGACTCTGTAATTCAGTCCCAATATGCATTACTGCTTCTTCTAAGGCATCAACCCTTATTTCTAGCTTCCTATCTATAATTTCCTGGGTTGCCAGCGTTAAAGAAACATTTTTGGATACGGTATCAACATATTGGGCAGTATGCACTTGTTGAGACAATGACAATGCCGCCACAGTAACAGAAGTAATTGCAGTTATCAAAGCCGATATTCCCAAAACAAGTAAGCCCACAAACCGTCGTGTCCGCATTAAATCTTGTAGCCGTTGCAGTACAGCTAGGCCATGGTTATCATACCAATACGTGGCTACAGTTACAGGTACCATGAGATAGGACGGACGTTTTAAAACCATGAAAGAGCAAATTTTATATTGAGGAGTTAAACAGGATGAAAGCATACATTGTTCACAAGACACTACATGGGGTCCACCTGTATAATTCAATTGTATGTTAAGTCTTTCAGAATCATTAGTGAAAAGAAAAACATAAGGAGAGGGTAAACAAGCTAAAATAGAGTAGGTAGAGGTATTCTTTGGTCGGATTAAAATAATAGGGGCGGTGGCTGCAAGGGCTCTCCAAATTTCTGGCTGCCAAAAGGTTTTACCTCTAGTCGTATAAGACAGCATAGGGGGTACAAATTGGTTATGATGCCGTCTGGTGGCAACTAACGGCCAAGAAACTGAATATTTTTTCCAATTATCCAATCTATTGATAAAGCCATCGTCAGACTCAGGGTCTTGACCTGGATTTGGGTTGCTCCAGTCCTGAATTGCACAATTTCTTCCTCCCGGCATATTGTAATCTATTTTCGAATTATAAATACAAGACTTCCAAATCGGATATCCTGAATGATCATCTATAGTTTTCCAAATAACATCTGAGGGAGCAACATCGTCACAATTTGGATAGTCTGATGGAGTTTTGAGAGACAAGGACTTATAGGGGCCAAGGACCCCAGGCATATGGGCTCGTAATATCCAAGCAGACCGATCCCCTTTAGATGCAAATTTAGAGGTTGGGGAATCTGTCATAACTGCTTTTGTGGAGGCTCCAACGCATCCTGTCTTGGTAAAGAAATCTCCTGTAAGGCCAGGAGGAAAATTAAAGCAAACAGGAAAATCATCTGCTAGTCCTTTAAAGGTATAATTGAAATTAATAGGGTATTGGTCTTTTGTATAGGAAGTATAAGATCCTCCCAAAAGGCGAGGCTGGTCTGTACTAACTCGTATGGGGTCACTGTTCCAAGTAACAACTTGGAAAGTTGGAGGATCCGGGAGAAACGCCCAATATTTGGTTGGAATGGGAGCAGCGCTTACCTGGCAAGAGAGCAAGGCAAGCATGGCAATAAACACCTTTTCAGGAGAGACTGACGATCCCTGTAGGGTAGCTATCCCCTGTGCCTGGCGACAGAGGGCTTTAATCTGTCCCCAGGTAGGTAAGGAGGCTTGTTGGGTTGACTGAGCTGGGCGTCCTAATGGATTCCTGCGAGGCAAAAAATCAGGGGGCGCAATATCCTGTATCTGAAGTCGTGACATCTGTCCAGTGGGTGGCTCCGCTCCTCGCCTATCCGGGATCTCCAATGTCAGCTGTCCTGGGTCAGCGGCATTTCCCGTGCTGGCGGGGGGAGCGGAGGAAGAGGGAGTTTCTTCCTTTTTAGAGATCGCGGTGGCGGGGGATTCTGATATCCGGGGAGCTGAGACATGGCGAATTAGTCCTGTCTGGAACCCAAATCGGAGCTTCCGCGTCCTGTGGAAAAACACAAGCATACCCTCGCCCACTGGTTAATAAGGGTCAGGACCTTTCCATTGTCCCGGAGAGAAGGTCCCTCCATTTTACTAATGGTTTTGCATTCAATTGCTCTGGGCACCAAGTGGCGAAGCATTGCAGTGTTTCCGGATGAATCAGTATTTAAGTTATTTATTACGAAAAGAGCATGTTTCAAAATCTGATGGGGGGAACTATATTTAAATTCCCCTTCTTTTAGTTTTTGAATATGGATTTTCAGTGTTTGATGTGCTCTTTCCACAATGGCTTGTCCTTGCGGGTTATAAGGGATGCCTGGTGTTATGTTTAATTTGAAATCTTGTACAGAATTGCTGAAAAGATTTAGAAGTGTAAGCAGGGGCATTATCAGTTTTTAAAGCTTTTGGCAAGCCCAGATAGGAAAAGCATGTAAAAAGATGTTGTATTACATCTTTTACTGCTTCCCCTGTACGAGCAGTGGCAATAATAACATGAGAGAAGGTATCTACAGTTACATGAACAAAAGACAGTTTTCCAAACGAAGAGACATGGGTTACATCCATTTGCCAGAGTGCATTAGGTTTGAGACCGCGAGGGTTAACTCCCAGAGGCAAAGCATTCACGGTAGTAGGACAATGTGAACAAGAACGAACAATCTCTCGGGCAGATTCTCGAGGAATTTGAAACTGGTATCGTAAGGCAGTGGCATTCTGATGATGAAGTGAGTGAGAAGCTCGAGCTTCTTCAAAAACAGAAGCCACTGAAATCCTGGTTAACGAATCTGCCAATTCATTGAGAGCATTTAAAGGGCCAGGCAGGCCGGAATGAGCTCGAATGTGGCCGATAAAGAACGCCCGATTTCTTTTCCAAATTTGCTGCTGCAGTCTAGTTAACAAATGGTAGATAGCGGTTTTGTTTTCAGGCAAAACTGCAGTCTCAATGTTTGGAAACAGCCTGACCACATACTGAGAGTCAGAATAAAGGTTAAATTCTTTCTCTGCAAACATAACAAAGGCCTCAATAACAGCTGTGATTTCAGCTCTTTGAGCTGAAGTTTCTTGTGTTTCCAAAAGTTTCTGATGATCTCTTGTGACTATAGAGGCTCTACCATTAGCCGATCCATCAGTAAAGACTACCTGAGCATCTGAAATAGGGAACTGTTTACACCGGACAGGAAAAATAACTGGATGGTTAGACATAAAATTTAGCAAAACATGTGAGGGTAAATGATGCAAAATTTGACCACAGTAATTCCCTATAGCAATCTGCCAGTCTTCATCAAACATTAGAAGAGCATCAAGCTACTCCTTATTATATGGAATTACAATCTCTGATGGCTCCTTACCAAACAATTCAATGCTCCGCTTCCTTCCTTTTAGCATTAATGTGGCAATTGAACCAGGATAAGAAGCCACGACTTTTTTTAGCTTGGGTGGGAAGATGGATCCATTCTAAAGGGCCGCCTTGCCACAGAACTCCCGTAGGCGCCACTGGAGTAGCTAGGCAAAGGAACTGCCAAGTCATCGTCAAATCAATTCTTTTTACATAGCTATTCGATAAGGCTGCTTCTACTTTGCCTAGGGCTTCTTGAGCCTCAGCTGTTAATTGTCTTTTAGAGGTTGGATCAGGATCCCCGCGTAAAATGTTAAAAAGAGGTTTTAATTCGGCAGTGGTTAATTTTAAATATGGCCTAATCCAATTAATATCACCTAAAAGTTTTTGATAATCATTTAAAGTAATAAGATGGTCTTTTCTCAATTGCAACGGGGTATGAGTCACCGTTTCCGAATTTATGACTCTCCCTAAGTAAGTTATGGGCGGATTGATTTGAATTTTTTCTGGGGCAATTTTTAGGCTTCTGTCTGTCAATGCCTGGGTCAGGTCCTGGAGGACAGTTTGCAGGTGAACTCTATCAGGATGAGCTATTAAAATATCATCCATATAGTGAATCATATATACGTGTTCATATTTAACCCTAATATCTTGTAGAGCGGCATTAACAAATTTTTGGCATAAGGTAGGGCTATTTTTCATTCCCTGAGGCAAAACTTTCCACTGAAACCTTAAGTAAGGCTGCTTAAGATTTTCTGATGGCAGACTAAAGGCAAATCGCTTTTTATCTTCAGGATTTAAGGGAATAGTGAAAAAACAATCTTGTAAATCAATAACAATTATATTATATCCCTCTGGAACGGCTACTGGGAAGGGAGCCCAGGCTGTAAGGCCCCATGTCCTCCATGGTGGCATTAATAGCTCTCAAATCCTGTAAAAGTCGCCGTTTACCAGATTTTTTCTTAATGACAAAAATAGGAGTGTTCCAGGGGCTAT